>NC_041383.1:89049933-89051144 GCF_002162155.2 Triticum dicoccoides
ACGGGGTATGATGGACTCGTCTACGCATGCGGCGCCATGGCATGCCGCGTCGCCGCCTGCTCTTGCTCGTTCCAGGCTCAGCCTCGTAGGGTGATTGGGAGGGGGGTCGTGACCCCCCTCCCCACCCCCTGCTCGGCCCTTTGCTAACGCACGAAGTGCTCTTGGCTGACAGCCGCAGTGCGGACATTCTGTTTTTCCAACAAATGGGACGCATGCAACCCTAGAGTCACACCCTAAGATAGACACGGGCAATGGGGTGTGACAGACTCGCATGCGCATGCGGCGACGCGGCACGCCGCGTCGCCGCCTGCTGAGGCTCGTTCCAAGCTCGGCCTCGTAGGGGGATGGGGAGGAGGGGTCATGACCCCCCTCCCCACCCCCTGCTCGGCCTCGCACTAACGCATGCAGTGTGCTTGGTTGACAGGCGCAATGCAGATATTCTGTTTTCCAACAAATGGGACACACGAAACCCTAGAGCCACACCCCTAAGATAGACAAGGGGCGACGGGGTGTGACGGACTCGCCTACGCATGCGGCACCGCGGCACGCCGCGTCGCCGCCTGCTCCGGCTCGTTCCAAGCTCGGCCTCGTAGGGGGATGGGGAGGGGATTACAACCACCCCGCCCCACCCCCTGCTCGGCCTCGCGCTAACGCACGCAGTGTGCTTGGTTGACAGGCGCAGTGCGGACATTCTGTTTTTCCAACAAATGGGATGCACGTAACCCTAGAGCCACACCCCTAAGATAGACATGGGACGACGGGGTGTGACGGACTCGCCTACGCATTCGGCGCCGCGGCACGCCGCGTCGCCGCCATCTCCGGCTCGTTCCAGGGTCGGCCTCGCAGGGGGATGAGGAGAGGGGGTCACGACCCCCGCTCCCCACCCCCTGCTCGGCCTTGCGCTAACGCACGCAGTGCGCTTGGTGGACAGGCGCAGTTCGTACATCCTGTTTTTCCAACAAACGGGACGCATGCAACCCCAAAGCCACACCCCTAAAATAGACAGGGGGTGACGGGGTGTGACGGACTCGCCTACGCATGTGGCACCACGACACACCGCGTTTCCGCCTGCCCCGGCTCGTTCCAGGCTCGGCCTCACAGGGGGATGGGGAGGGGGGTCACGACCCCCCTCCCCACCCCCTGCTCGGCCTCACGCTAACGCATGCAGTGCGCTTGGTTGACAGGCGCAGTGTGGACATTCTGTTTTTCCA
>NC_041383.1:89051375-89090501 GCF_002162155.2 Triticum dicoccoides
AATGGGACGCATGCAACCCCAGAGCCACACCCCTAAGATAGAGAGGGGCAACAGTGTATGACAGACTCGCCTACGCATGCGGCGCCGCGGCACGCCGCGTGGCCGCCTACTCTGGCTCGTTCCAGGCTCAGCCTCCTGCTCGGCCTCGCGCTAACGCACGTAGTGCGCTTGGTTGACAGGCACAGTGCGGACATTCTATTTTTCCAACAAATGGGACGCTTGCAACCCCAGAGCCACACCCCTAAGATAGACAGGGCGACGGGGTGTGACGGACTCGCCTACGCATGCGGCACCGCGGCACGCCGTGGCGCAGCCTGCTCCGGCTCGTTCCAGGCTAGGCCTCGCAGGGGGATGGGTGGGGTCACGATCCTCCTCCCCACCCCCTGCTCGGCCTCGCGCTAACGCACGCAATGCGTACAGAAGCAATACAAATCTATAGACAACTAAAAAATTTGGTTTTGGATGCTCATTACCGCTCGAAAATGATCTTGATTTTACTAAAGAATAAGATTGTACTATGGAAAAATAAGTCTTCTTCTTCCAAATATTTTTACGAAGCCCCCCCTATCTACCTTACCGTACAAACAATAAAAGAAACCAACTGCGAAATGCAACTTTAGGCAAAAGCAGTGCGTTTTGTTGGGCAAAAAAGCAGTGTAGTATCATAAAGCAATGAAGTTTCGGCATACACACAGGTGCAACGCTGAACTTGTAGACAAAAAAACACAGTGTTTTTTGTTAGACAATGAAGTTCGGCAGCAAATGCGATGTAGTTTATGGAGCACATGCGATACATATAAGCTTGACAAATGCCAGTTCATACAGAACATGGTCGTCAACAAAATAAAAATATACACTTATATATACTGTATGAGTTATTTATATAAAATACACATACACATACAAATTCGTCCACATACACTGCTACAAAAAGAACAAGAAAAAACACAATGACAGAAAAAAAATTCTTTTTCATAAATTATCTACCTTAGTCAGCACACACATACACAACATCTACCCTAGTTCTTGTCCATGCACAGGCTTTTGCCCCAGTAGAAAACAATGCTCAAATGATTGTTACTGCGTCTGCGAATGCGTCTACAATTGCGACAGGGAAGTGAGTCCGAGGTCCGCAATCAGATCACGTAGCTCAAGCGGTATGTCTTCATAATACAACATGTTCGAAGGATTGAACAGCAGCTAGAACATGTACTCCTCATTCCAATCTTCAACAACAGGCTGAAAAAAAGAAAATTAAAATAAATGCAGACCAGTGATTGAAAAAAAGGTTGTCATAAAGAACAAAAAAGTGAAAAATTTAAAATAATTAAAAAAGTAACAAGAAAAATAAGAAAACATAGATGGTGTTATGTCGGATTTCAAAATTTTCTCAACTAGACGTTGGCCGTCATACAACTTCGTCATCCTCACAACATAGATTCCGCACTCATTTGCTCCCTGCGCTGGCACGACAGGGTAAGAGGGCTTCTCTACCAATTTAACCCGGTCAGGGTGGTTCTTCTATTTATACATTTTTTCACCATAAATCGCCTTCAACACCTGAGTCATGCTCCTCATCTGGCAAAAAAAAGGAAGCACAAGGTAAAAATAACACACATCACGGATTAAAGTTGCTATTCAGACGAACAAAAAATACAAAAGTTGTTCTCAAACGTCTAGACAGTCCCTCTTTTAAGTGCATGCGAGGTCATTTCATATTACCCTTTTTTACACAGATTATGGGGGGTGTGAAAAAATGCAGTTCTGTCGCGCATATGTTGCAGTGCACTACATAAACAAATGTGATTCTATGTGTGCTAAAATTTGCATGTGTAGTTTATGAAAAAAATGCAGTAGGAGAAACACAAAAAAGCTTTACGCTTGGCAAGAAAAAATGACATACCACTTCAGTGCAATCTGCGTGGTAGTCAGTCCTGCGCCACCTTGTCGTGACATCAGGATGGCCAGTGTACTTCCTACTGTCATGGATATCAAGCGTCTGGCGATGCTGGTTCATCGTGTATAAGGAATAATGATGATCCTTGGATCGCGGCATCATAATTTGTTCACATAAAAAAACAAAAATGAAATGAAAAGTTCTTTTGAGACGTAGCACCATGACCACAGTTCCAAAAATAACTATAAAAAGAAATGCAACAAACCAGGAAAATAAATGACGGAAAACAATGAACTTACCAGTTTTGCATCCAAAAGGTTTGCGTCGTCGCTCACAAAAACCTTGAACTGCTTAACTGCATCTTCTAAAACAAACGAGTTATGCACAACTCGCAACATAGGGTTTCCCTCATTATCTCCTGCCACAAAGGTTTCCATTTGAAGAACGTACTGCACAGAAAAAAGAATAAAAAAAGGACATGAAAAAAAGAATAAACAATGCAAGCAGGCATGGACATGAAAAAGCCAGTACAATAGGAAAGAATGATAGCAAACATTTACCGTGAAAAATAAAGGTGAAAGTAGCACACGTTCACCGGATTAATAAGCTAAACCCAATTCAGGGTCTTGCTTCCAGTACTTGTGTCGAGGGTTGGGTGCGACATATGCCAAGGGATGGCTTATCATGGTGGGAGCGAGTAGAACGTCGCCGGTGCCTGGAAACGGAATGAGGCGAAGACATGCACGCCGGCGGATCTTACCCAGCTTCAGGGCTCTCTGAGGAGATAACACACGTACTTCTGCTCTGCGGGGTCTCTGCATGATCACTATGGCAAAGTGGATACAAGGTTGCTCCTAGAGCTGTTTTCTGGAGGTAGGAGAAGGCAAGGCTAGCTCCCTCCTTCCTATATGATCCGGTCTAATGCTCAAGAAGCTATCCCCCTTGCATGGGTGTCCCGGGGGGCTTATATAGGCCCGCCCCCAGGGTTACAATGGTAAACCGGCTGGGTGCGGGTCCCAGCCATCTGTCTCTCAGGCTGCCGTCTTCTCTGCCGACTGCTGGGGCCCGCCGACTGGTGGGCCCCGCCAACAGGCCTGGTACTGTAGCTGTGCTTCTAATGACGCTGGCTTGGTCATGGGGTCGTGGCAACAGTGCCGCCGCCTGGGGGTCGATCACTGTCGCCATTCCCCGTCTTGTCTGGTTAATGGCGTGCGGGGCCCGTGGGAGGGGCCGGCCGACTCCAGGGGGCCGACTCCCACGGGTCCGTCTTTGTGGCGCTCTCGCCGTCTTCTGTACCCCCGCTGACGGGCGGGTCCCACCGTCTCCGGGCTGTATAGGTAAGCCGTCGTGGGCACAGTGCGCCACCCACGGGGGCTGAGGTTAGGGCGGGCATGGCAACAGTGCTGCGCCATGATGGAGATTTCCAGCGATACGGTGCACTGTAGCCATGCCAGCCTTTCGTACGCGGGCCAGGGACGGCCATGCAGTGACCGTACCCCGCCCCGTCCATCGTGGCGAAGGCAGGGGGTGGTTGGAGTCGCGGGCTGACTCCCCATAGCCGGCTTCTCTGGAAGCCGCCAATTAGAGTCGGCTTATCTCGAAGTCCTCCTTGGGACTCGGCCGTGAGGGATAGTCGGCGGCCTTGCCGCCGACTCCCAGAAGGCGGCTCCTTATCGCAGGGTCTTGAGGGGCGCAGTCTGCCCCGATGTTTTGAAAGGTTCTGGGGCTCGGGTTAGCCTACCCGTGGCCCATTACTCCGACAGTAGTCCCCGAAGCTGGTGAGGCGCCGAGGGTGATATATTGAGGAGTCTCAACAGTTTCTTCCTTCTGGTGGAATCTGGACCTTGCTCGCCGTCTTCCTCCAGGCCGACTAGCTGGAGTCAGACTCGCAGAAAGCCGTCTTGCCTATTAGAGAGTTTGAATGTCGCGGCGGGGTCCAGGCAGGGTACTTGATAAGCTTCCGGGCAGCCGCCCATTGCGGGTCCGTCGCATGGCGCCATGTGGCGGGGTTAGTCTGCCCACCCACGTGCGCGACGGTACAGGGCTTCAGGCAGGGCCCGCCACTACCGCGCCTCGGCACGTGAATGGATCCGCTGCGGCTGGGCGGACAGTTGGGATTCCCACGTTGTAACTGAGTGCAGTTATTTCGTCTGGTAAATCGTGGGGGGCGTGGGGTCCCGTGCACAGTTAATCCCACGCCCGCCCCATCGGCTTCTCAGCCCACGAGCCTATAAGTAGGCGGGAGGAGTGGGGCAGCGGAGCACGCGCGCCCATTTCCCCTACTCCCCTTGCTTTCTTCTTGCCTCTTCCTTTTGCTACCGAACCACGCCATGCTCACAGCGATGAGCTCTTCCTCCGCCGCCGCGCCTCCCGCCGTGCGCTCCGGCGTGTGGGACGGCTCCGAGGTGGACGATGACCATATCGAGTTCCTCTGCAGGACGCGTCGCCTCCCCGGCGCGGACCTACTGCGAGCCCGCGCCGCGACGGAGAGGGAAGTGTCTCCGGTGGCGGAGGAGGGCGAGCGGGTCGTATTCCGCTCGCACCTCATGCGCGACCTGGGGCTGCCGACGAGCGGCTTCTTCCGCTCCTTCTTGGAGTTTCATGGGCTCCAGCCGCACCACCTCACCCCGAACACGGTGGTGCTGCTGGCTGCCTTCGCCACTTTGTGCGAACGCTTCCTCGGTGTTCTCCCCACCATCGAGCTGTGGGGGGAATTCTTTCAGTCCAAGCTCAGCACGCACGTCGCCGGTGTGTCGGCCCAGTGCGGCGCTTTCATCGCGATGCGGAGATCGGTGGCCGACAACCCATTTCCCACCATTCCACTGATCAAGTCAGTGAAGATGTGGTAGCGGTCATATTTTTACGTGAAGAATGTCACCCCAGACGGCGACTGGGTCAATCTGTCACCTTACGAAGCCGGCGCTCCGGCTGGGAGGTTCCCCATCTGGTCCCACCGAGTCAAGACGCTGACTCCCGCTGGAGCCGCCGCCGTTGCGCGACTCCGAGTGCTGACGCAGTCAGAGGGTCTGATTGGGGCCGCCCTGCTGGCCGCCTTCGTGACACGTCGAGTCCTCCCGCTCCAAGGACGACCTCATCTGATCTGTCAGATGAGCGGCCACCAAGACCCGAGTCGGATGTGCTCCGAGGACATGCCCCACGCGGAGGTGGTGGACACGGTGAACTACATCGCGAACTGCAGTCTTACAACGGATTGGCGGTTCGGCAAGGAGCCGTACTCGCGCGCCAACCCCCCGCCTGCTGTAAGTCATCTCTCTTTTTCTTCTGGCTTCTTTGCAGCCGAATCCGACTTCTGATATTTTTGGTTTTTTCTCGAGTCAGAACCCCCTCATCTAGCCTTCAACCGGCACCATGGGCCCGGCCCGTCAGTTCGTCTCCGACCGGGCGGAGAGCGACGTTGACGACCTTGACTTGGGGGCGGCGGTGATGGAGGCCCACGCCGAAGGAGGAGGAGGAGGAGGAGGAGGAGGAGGCTTCAGGCCCTCGGCCACCTTTGCCGACTGGCCTGATGATGATGCCGAGGGGGAAGTCATCCCGCGCCGCCAACCGAGGGTCGGCCAGCCGGGCGCGAGTTCCTCCGCCGGCTTGGATGGTCAAGGCGGCGCGAAGAGGCGTCGGGCCGGGCCGAGCTTGCTTGGTGGCCGGTCGAAGAAGTTCAAGGGGGCGGCCGCCGCGACCAAGCGGGAAGAGGTGATCATGAAGGCCAACCGCTTCCATAAGGAAGTCAAGAAGCCGCCACTGGTCTCCACGTAAGTGCCTCCGCCTTTGTCTTGTTTTCTACTGGTGAATCTTGTCCAAAATTTTTTACATGCGTTCCTCGCTTCATGGCCCCTCTTACCTTCGAGAGGGTCGCCGCCGCCTCCGTCATGGGGTCGGCAGAGACATCCGCCACAACTCGGCAAATTGACCCCGCCGCCGACCTCCGGGAGGTGACGGAGCAGAACGCGCGGGAGAAGCGCGACGAGGACGAGGCCGCCCGTATGGAGAAGGCGGAGGCCGAGAAGGCGGCGGCCTCCTCCTAGAGGAAGCTAGATGAGGCCAAAGCTGCCATTGTGGCAAGGCGGCAAGCAGATGAGGCCACGCACCGCCAATCGGCGCTGCTTGTCGTTCCGCTGAACTCCGCGCCGCCGCCCCGGAGTTCACAGGGCAGACTGAGGAAGCCGGCGGCGAGAACCCCGTCATGGAGAGGGAGAGCGGGGAGGCCTCCATGTCGGACACGGCCGTGCCGCCACCGCCGCCTCCGCCGCTGTCCGGGAGCGTGCAGGGTAAACAGCCGGCAGGCCCGCCGGTGCCGCCGACTGAGGATGAGTCCGTGGCGAGGCTGCTCCTTCAAGTCGCCTCGCCAGCGCGTCGCCGCCTTGAGAAGGCGACTTCGGCGCCACGCCCCCTAGAGACCGGCGCCGCCAGCTCGGCCATCCGAGACGCCGAGGCGACGAGTGCCGCGCCCGTTGGGTGGGTGCGAGGAGGCATCACGGGCCCGCTGAACCAGGCGCTTCTGGATGTGCAGGAGAAACTGCGAGCCGAGGGCGACGCCATCCAGGCCTGCACCAAGGCGCATCTGGCGTCGCGAGTAGCCGTCCGGGTATGCTTTCATTTTTGAATTTGTTTTTCCTTGTTCTTCTCTGTGGGGGCGCGCCAGCGCACCCACTGGGTGTAGTCCCCGAGTTTCGGGCCGGCTGCCAAGCAGGTGGCTCGGAACTCCTTCTCGCGAGCTCCAATACTTATCTTTGTATGGAAATTCTTATCACAGGAGTATCACAACCTCCGCGTCACTGCCTTCAACCGCAATGTCGAGGAGCTGGCAGGCGGACTGCCGACTTGTCGGAGAGTCGGAGTGAGTCCTCCTTCTTCTTCGCGGGGGCACGCTGGCGCACCCACGGGCTGTAGTCCCCGAGATTCGGGCCGACTGCTGAGCAGTCGGGCCGAATCTTCCCGGTGACCTTCTTTGTTCACGACTTAACGTCTTTTCCTTTTTATTCTTCAGAGGCCAATGCCACTCTTCAGCAGCAGTTGGGCGAGGCCAACACCGCCTTGCGTGCCAAGGGGGAAGAGTGCAGCAAACTCGCCGCGGAGCGTGACCTGCTGGCCGCGCAGCTGGTGGAGCAGAGGGAGCTGCTCAAGAAGGCGCAGGACGAGGCAGAGAAGAGAGAGACTGCTCTCCTGGCCGAGTTCGAAAGCGAGCGCTCCTCCTGGACCGACAAGGAGGCACAGCTGACCTCCGGCTTCCATGAGATCGAGGACATCATCGACGGTGAGTTTCTTGGTTTCCTTGAGCCGCCGACTGTGGGTCGGGCTGACTCCTGATTTTGACCTGCTTTCTTTTTATCTTGGTAGACTTCTTCCCTGGCCACTCGCAGGCGGCCACTCAAGCCATCGAGGCTGATCGCGAGGCACGAAGGGCAGATGGTGCGGAGATTGCCGCCAACGCCCCTCGGACCCTCAACGAGCAACTTCTGAGCATCGAGGCTCATCTGCGGCCTGCCCATCGGATGCTGCGCCGGCTTCAACGTGCCGGCGCCCAGGCCATTGCCGCCCTGTGGCCAGACATGCCAGTTCTGCGCACTGCCAGTCGGACTGCCGACTGGCTGGAGGTCGCAGCTGGTCGTCTTGAGGCTTGGAAGGGTTCCTCGGCCCGGGCTAGAGCGCGCCGGGCCTTGGAATTCGCCAAGGCGTGGTATCTAGGGCTGGACCTGGACCGACTGGCCGCGTTCCAGTCAGAGGCCCAGGCGGAGCTGGTAGCTGTGGATGACGCCCTCGTCGCTCGTGCTGCGGCGATCGCCGACTATGCCGATACCAGCATCTCGTCCCTGATCGGGCTGAAGACGGCAGGAAGGCGCCGACGGAGTGGTTCGGGATGAACCCGGATTACGACGAGGACTCGGCGGAGGTGATCGGTTCCAGCACCGAGGAGGAAGGCGAGGCGGAGGACGGAGGTGAAACGGAGGCGCGAGAAGGCGGAGTGGGCGACCAGCCTCAGCTCGACCGCGCCTCCTGCAACGAGCCACGCCCGACCGAGCCGGCCGCCGCCGGAGACGACCAAGCCAAGACCGTCCAGCCGGCCGCCCCGGCGCCTGACACTGCCGTCTCTTCCAACCCTCCGAACCCGTCTGCCGCTTCCTAGGATACCGTCTTGCCTTCATTTTATCTGTTCTAGTAGTCTTTGAAGAACTTGTTAATTCGAACAATTCCACCCGCGGGGTGTATTTTGAACTTCTGCTTGAAGATTCGGCCAAGGGCCTATGTAAATATTTATTCGAGTTCTATCTTTTCTTGCTCATTGCTCTTTTGGCTTTTTCCTTTGCCGTCTTCCCTTAGTCGTCGCCTTGCGAGTCAGACGGCCGCTCTGCGGACCGCCTCTGGATCAAATGCTTGGCTATTTTGGGAAGGCAAGTACTTGGCCATTTTTTAGAGTCTTTTAACAAGTTGGATAGAAAGAGGCAAGCCGACCGCTCAAGAGTCGGCTTTGCTAAGAGAGGCGGGAAGCCGGCTTAGGCTATGCTTATGCTTTGAGTCCTTAGCCATTTTTCATGTGAGCGCCCATTCTTCCTTACTCCTGCCCACCAAACAGTCGCTCTGCGAGCTGCGGCTTCTGACAGGAGACGGCTTAGGCACCACACACTACTTGTCCGACTGCAGGAAGCATTTCATAGAGCGAGGCGGCGAGTCCCCGGGCCGACTAGTCGAGCCCGGTGCCGAGCGGTATAACAAAGAGTAATATACTCGAAGGCATAATTCTTATCATACAGATAACAAAAAAGGGCAGTCCCCGAGCTCGTCTCGGGGGGCCCGAAGTCTTGGTACTTTAATACAAAGGGTAGCGTGATACATACTGCATCAACTGTAAAATCTTCAAAGAAGATTTGCCATGGGCGCTCCGTCTCTTTGCCGGAGTCGTCCCTCTTGCGTGCTCGGGGCTTCTGAGCATCGATCAGGTAGTAGGAGTCGTTGCCCAGCACCTTGCTGATAATGAAGGGGCCTTCCCAAGGCGCTGACGGCTTGTGCTGGCCGGCCGTTCGCTAGATCAGCAGGAGCACAAGCTCGCCTTCTTGGAAAGATCTCGGCCTGACCTTCCTGTTGTAGTATCGGCGCAGGCTCTGCTGGTAGATGCTGGACCGGCTGAGTGCCAACAGCTGGCCCTCTTCCAGAAGATCGACGCCATCTTGTCGCGCTTCTTCCGCCTCCTCCTCGGTGTACATGGTGACTCGCGGGGAGTCGAATTCTATGTCCGTTGGGATGACGGCTTCAGCACCGTAGACGAGGAAGAAAGGTGTGAAGCCGGTTGACTTGTTTGGAGTCATGCGCAGACTCCAGAGGACGGCTGGCAACTCATCAAGCCAACAGCCGGCCGGACGCTCCAGTGGTTTGACCAGTCGAGGCTTGATGCCAGACAGGATGAGGCCATTTGCTCGCTCTACCTGGCCGTTTGACTGCAGATGAGCAACGGACGCTAAGTCCAGTCGGATGCCCTGTGTCGCGCAGAAACGGGCCAAGGCACCTTTGGCAAAATTTGTGCCATTGTCGGTGATGTTGCTGTGCGGTATGTCGTACCAGGTCGTGATGTCGGCAATGAAAGTCACTACAGTCGGACCATTCAACTTCTTGATGGGCTTTACTTCTATCCACTTGGTGAACTTGTCCACCGCGACAAGTAAGTGAGTTAAGCCGCCTCGTGCTGTTTTGAATGGTCCCACCATGTCCAGGCCCCAAACCGCAAAGGGCCAGGCAATGGGGATAGTCTTGAGTGCGGAAGCCGGCTGATGTGGCTTGGAGCGGAACATCTGGCACCCTTTGCACTTTTGGACTAATTCTTTGGCCTCTTCTAGGGCAGTTAGCCAGAAGAAACCGTGCCGGAAGGCTTTGGCGACGAGTGCTCTTGAAGCCGCATGGTGGCCGCACTCGCCTTCATGGATGTCTCTGAGAATTGCTTAGCCTTGCTCTGGCTCAACGCAACGCTGGTAGACACGAGTGACGCTGCGCCTGACCAACTCTCTGTTGACTATGGTGTAGGCTGCCGCTCGGCGTTGTACTTGCCGGGCCAAGATTTCATCAATTGGCAGCTCTTTGCTCACTAGGAACTTGAGGATGGGCTGGGCCCATGAGGGTGCTGCTATTTCTTCAACTGCCAGTACTGCGACTTGGACGAGGGCGACTGGGCTGAGAGGCGGTGGGCTGGAGTCCGCGGCCACTTGCTGGATTGATGAAGTCCCCGGGCCGACGGGTGCAGTCCCCGGGCCGAGTTCTGGAGTCTTCGGTTTGGTCACCGCAGTCCTGGGGCCGGGTTCTGAAGTCCCCGGGCCGGCTTCGACTGCGGCGTTCTTGGAGTCAGATCCGACTTCTTCGGGTGGAGCCGGCACAAAGATGGAGTCTGATTCTGGTGAAGGCTTGACAGACGGCTTGAGGAGGCGCCGAAGGGCGACGCTAGATGGTATTGCTTGGCGGGTGGAGCCGATTCGTGGCAGGGCGTCTGCTTGGTTGTTGTCATTTCTTGGCACGTGAAGGAACTCGCACCCCTCAAAATATCCTCTGAGTTGCTGTACAAGGAAGCGGTAGCTCGCCATGTTTGCATCCTTGGCGTCCCAATCGCCAGATGACTGCTGTACCACCAAGTCGGAGTCGCCATAACACAGGATCCGACGAATGCCAAGCTCTTTGGCAAGCCGGAGCCCGTGAATGAGCGCCTCGTATTCAGCAACATTGTTGCAGACGCCGAAATGGATCTGCAACGCATATCTGAGCTTGTCGCCCTTGGGGGAAGTGAGGACAACGCCGGCTCCCAAGCCGGTGTGCATCTTGGAGCCGTCGAACTGCATCCGCCAATGGGTGGAATCGGGCGTTGGCGGCAGGTACTGGGTCTTGGCCCAGTCGACGAGGAAGTCAGCCAGTGCTTGCGACTTGATGGCAGTGCGGGGCTGGTAGTAGATGGTGCAGGGAGCCAGCTCAATGGCCCATTTGGCCACTCGGCCAGAAGCATCTCGGCTTCCCATGATCTCGGCTAGTGGGGCTGTGCAAATCACAGTGATTGGATGCTCCTGAAAGTAAGGCTTCAGCTTCTTGGCGACAAATTGCACGCCGTAGCACATCTTCTGGTAGTGGGGGTAGTTCTGTTTGGAGGCTGGCAGTACTTCGCTCAGGTAATATACCGGTCTCTGGACAGGTAGCTCCTTGCCTTCCTCCTTGTGCTCAACTAAAATAACTGTGCTGACTACCCGGTTGGTGGCGGCAATGTATAGGAGCATGGGCTCTTTAGGAGTCGGAGCCGCCAGCACGGGGGGAGTAGTCAACATCTTCTTTAACCGGAGAAAAGCTTCGTCCGCCTTGGGTTCCACTCAAAAAAGGTCATCTTCTTCATGAGCTGGTATAAAGGGAGAGCCTTCTCGCCCAGCCGACTGATGAATCGGCTGATGGACGCCAAGCAGCCGGTGAACTTTTGCACATCTAGCAGTCGGCTGGGTACCTCCATCCTCTCGATGGCCTTGATTTTCACGGGGTTGCACTCTATGCCGCATTCAGAGACCAGGAAGCCAAGGAGTTGGCCAGCTGGTACTCCGAAGACGCACTTCTCAGGTTTGAGCTTGATCTGGAATCGGCGCAGGTTCTCAAAGGTTTCCTTGAGGTCTTCCAGCAGTGTTCCATGCTTCTCCGTCTTCACCACTACGTCGTCCACGTAGACGTGGGCGTTCCTGCCGAGTTGCTTGAGGAGGCACTTCTGCATGCAACACTGAAAGGTGGCACCGGCATTCCTCAAGCCAAACATCATGGTCAGGTAGCAGAAGGCTCCAAACGGCGTGATGAAGGCGGTTTTCAGTCTGTCAGCCGGGTTCAGCTTGATCTGGTGATATCCTGAATATGCATCTAAGAAGCTCAACAGCTCGCATCCGGCTGTGGAGTCTATCACCTAATCAATTCTTGGCAGAGCGAATGGGTCCTTGGGGCAAGCTTTGTTGAGGCTTGTGTAGTCAATACACATCTGCCATTTCCTGTTCTTCTTCAGCACCAGGACCGGGTTTGCTAACCACTCTGGGAAAAATACTTCCATAATGAAGCTGGCCGCCAGGAGCCGGGCTATCTCTTCTCCAACAACTCTTCTCTTCTCTTCTGACAGGCGGCGCAAGGACTGCCTGACGGGCTTTACATCAGATCGGACATGTAACTTGTGCTCGGCGAATTCTGTCGGTACACCTGGCATGTCTTTAGGGGACCATGTGAAGATGTCTCGATTCTCACGGAGGAAATCGACGAGCTCGCCTTCCTATTTGCAGTCTAGGTTTGCACCTATGACAGCGTACCTCTCTGGGTGCTCTGGGTCCAAGAGTATCTTCTTCGTTTCTTTGGCCGGCTTGAATGAACCTTCAACTTCGGACTCCTTGGGGTCAGACGACATCTCGGGCTGCTTGCCGGCCATTGCTACAACCCGGTCAAAAAGCCGCTTCTCAGCCGCGATCACCAAAGACTCGGCCAGCCGACTGCTTTCGGCCGCGCAAGCGGACGACTTTCTGTAGTCGATGGCTATGGTTAGAATCCCCTTGGAACTTGGCATCTTCATCTTGAGGTAGGCGTAGTGGGGGACGGCCATGAACTTGGCCAAAGCAGGTCGGCCAAGCAACGCATGGTACGGGCTTTCGAGGTCCACCACTTCAAACCAAACTGGCTCTCGGCGGAAGTGATCTTTGTCCCCAAAGAGGACGTCTATCAGGATCTTGCCGATTGGTGAGCAGGAAAGGCCAGGAACAATGCCGTGAAACACAGTCCGGCTGCTCTGAAGCTGTCTTTGCTTGATTCCTAACTTCTCCATGGTATCCTTGTACAAGATGTTGATGCTGCTGCCTCCGTCTATCAGCACTCGCGAGAAGCGAGCGGCCTGCCTATCCGTGGTAAAGGTGGCACCTAAGACCAGGGCGTAGGAGCCTAGACTCGGCATCACCTCTGGGTGATCAGCTCTGCTCCAACTGATAGGCTTCTTGGACCAGTGCATGAACTCCGGAGTACTTGATGCTACTGCATTCACCTCTTGCTGCTGCAGCCGCCTGCTGCGTCGATCGTCAGCCACACTGGTGAACACCATGTAGGCTCCGTGCTCTTCTGGGTACTCGTACTGTATTGCGCCGACTGGCCTGGCTACCGGCTGCTGGGGCGGTGGGGGAGGCGGCGGCCCAGCAGGCGGAGGAGGCAGGAGGCCGTCTCCCTTGGCGATTCTGGTGAGCCAATGGCATTTCCGGGTGGTGTGATTCGACGGATTTGCGCCGCTATGGAACTTGCAGGGGCCATCTATAGTCTGTTCGTAAGAGAAGGCCGGCAACCAGTTGGACTTGCCGCCTTTCTGTCGCTTGGTCGGAGGCTGTTCCTCCGGCTGTTGGTCTTCGACTGCCGCTACCTGCCAGCTGCTGGAAGCCGGCGGTGGGGCTTTGCACTTTTGATCGCTCTGCTATTGTCGCCGACTAGCGTCCCCAGCCAGAGTTCTGGGAGCCTGAGGGGCAACTTTGCCAGTCGCGCTAACTTGAATTTCCGCCTTCATGGAGGAGTCGGCCGTGGCGTATTTGTGCACTATGATCAGCAGCTCGTCGAGGGTTTCTGTCTTGTCGCAGAGGAGCTTGTGCTTGAGGAGGGTGCCCTCTCTACACCCGGCGGTGAAATACTCGATGGCCTGCACCTCGTGCATGCCCTCGCAGGAGTTCCAAAGCTCGGCCCAGCGCGTGAAGTAGTCGGGAGTCGACTCGTTGGGGCCTCGCACGCACAAGGAGAGTTGACGAGGCTTGGGAGGATGCTTGTATGTGCTCGTGAAGTTGCGGACGAAGGCTTCGGTGAAGTCGACCCAGCTATTGATGCTGCGGGGCTTCAGGCTGTTCAACCATGTCCGGGCCGTGCCCTAGAGCATGAGTGGAACATACTTCACGGCAACACGCTTGTTGCCGTTTGCTATGTTGACGGCCATGGAGTAGTCAACCAGCCAGTCTTCTGGCTTCACGGAGCCGGTGTACTTGGGCGTGTCTCGGAGGAGCGTGAACCCTTTGGGAAAGGGCTCGTCTCCGATGCGAGGTCCGAAATAGGGCGGACCCAACTCGTCCTCTTTTTCTAGTGCGAGGGATCGGTGGAGTCGGTCGATCCGGTGGCGGGCGTCGTTTTCTCCGACTCCCTCCCGACGGCCAAGGCGGTCGCCGAGAGTCGGATGCTCAATGGGTGGCGGGGAGACTCGCCTTTCTTTGCGAGGAGGAGGGGGCAGATAGTCGTCCCGCCCTTCCACTTCTTTGGGGCGGCCGTCTTGGTCGCGCTCGATGGTGATGTGAGTCCGACTGTGGCTGACAGCCGAATCCTTGTCTTTCCTTCCGCGGACACCGTCGGTTGGTCTTCGAGACGTCGTGCCTTGATTTCGGCAGGGAGGTAGGTCGTCGTTTTGTCGTTGCGGCGCCTCTGTGCGGCAGCCGGCTTCATTCTGCGTGGCAGCCGCGTCGAGGAGCTGCTGGACTCGCTCCGTCATCAAGCGGCGCTCTTCACCCTCGAAGTTATCTAGCTTGTCCGTCGCCGCCTGGGCGGCATGGATGTTCTCCGTAGGCATGGCGTATACGGGGCAATTAGCCCCGAACAGGTTGGCGATGGCCACGCCGCGCTGCTAGACCGCGCCTAGGCGGCTAGGCCCAGTTGGGGCCGGCGAGCCGCCCACAGCGTGATCCATCTCACGTTGGTAGGCTTGTGACAAGCGTCTCATGCTTGCCAGCTTCTTCACGCCTTCGATGAGCTGGAGGCGGCGCGCCTCCAGCGTCTCGGCGTCCGCGTCTCCCGGAATGGGCGCGGTCAGGTCTCGCAGAGCCACGTCAAGTGGATCATGAGCTCCTTCACCGGAACGCTCACCGTGATCGAGGATGAGAACCTCCGTGACGGTGCTTCCGCCACTCTCCGCGCGAGGGAGCGGCTCGTCGTAGACTACCATGTTGGTGGGGAATGCGTCGAGCGACGCGGTGTCGGAGTCGACCAGCATTGGGTCGGTGGAGCCTATGGATTCTAGGTCCACGGCAGGCTCACCCGCGACGTGGAGTTGGTCGAGGAGACCCGCGAGGAGGCTCTCGGGGCTGCCCGTGCCTGCATCGGATGCAGGCTCGTCGGAGAGGCGCACCTCACCGACAAGCTCGGTGAGGCAACTGGCCGCGCAGGCGATCTCAGCGCCGTGCAGCGCGTCGGCACAGACTCCGTCTAGCGTGCCGGGCTGGCTGCACTTGCCAGGGAGGAAAAGGGTTCCCGTCCAGAGCAGGTCTCCGGACAACGGTGCACCTCGCCCCACGGTGGGCGTCAAATGTCGGGGGTTGGGTGCGACATATGCCAAGGGATGTCTTATCATGGTGGGAGCGAGTAGAACGTCGCCGGTGCCTGGAAAAGGAATGAGGCGAAGACATGCACGCCGGCGGATCTTACCCAGCTTCAGGGCTCTCCGAGGAGATAACACCCCTACCGCTGCTCTGCGGGGTCTCCGCATGATCACTATGGGAAAGTGGATACAAGGTTGCTCCTAGAGCTGTTTTCTGGAGGTAGGAGAAGGCAAGGCTAGCTCCCTCCTTCCTATATGATCGGGTCTAATGCTCAAGAAGCTATCCCCCTTGCATGGGTGCCCCGGGGGGCTTATATAGGCCCGCCCCCCAGGGATACAATGGTAAACCGGCTGGGTGCGGGTCCCAGCCGTCTGTCTCTCAGGCCGCCGTCTTCTCTGCCGATTGCTGGGGCCCGCCGACAGGCTTGGTACTGTAGTTGTGCTTCTAATGACGCTGGCTTGGTCATGGGGTCGTGGCAACAGTGCCGCCGCCTGGCGGTCGATCACTGTCGCCATTCCCCGTCTTGTCTGGTTAATGGCGTGTGGGGCCCGTGGGAGGGGCCGGACGACTCCAGGGGGGCGACTCCCACGGGTCCGTCTTTGTGGCGCTCTCGCCGTCTTCTGTACCCCCGCTGACGGGCGGGTCCCGCCGTCTCCGTGCCGTACAGGTAAGCCGTCGTGGGCACAGTGCGCCGCCCACGGGGGCTGAGGTTAGGGCGGGCATGGCAACAGTGCCGCGCCACGATGGAGATCTCCAGTGATACGGCGCACTGTAACCATGCCAGACCTTCGTAAGCGGGGCAGGGACGGCCATGCAGTGACCGTACCCCGCCCCGTCCATCGTGGCGAAGGCAGGGGGTGGTTGGAGTTGCGGGCCGACTCCCCATAGCCGGCTTCTCTGGAAGCCGCCAATAGGAGTCGGCTTATCTCGAAGTCGTCCTTGGGACTCGGCCGTGAGGGATAGTCGGCGGCCTTGCCGCCGACTCCCAGAAGGCGGCTCCTTATCGTAGAGTCTTGAGGGGCGCAGTCTGCCCCGATGTTTTGAAAGGTTCTGGGGCTCGGGTTAGCCTACCCGTGGCCCATTACTCCGACAACTTGATGACAAAATCCATGAGATATGAATCCATTAAAGCTCCTTTTCGAAATGTATCATAGATATAGTCGACATTATAAGTATCGACATCACCAAAAGGACTACTCACCATAAAGAACGTGTTCCTGCAGTAAACATACACAGATGGGATCAATAAAATTAAAATTAAAATCAAAACACACAAAAAGGATGAGGGGCACACACATAAATCTTACTCGTGGTATTTGGTTACAAAATCTTTGCTGAGAACAAGATCCTTTATTTTAATCGGCTCATCAATATATTTGAACTTCGGAGGATTCAATTTCTCTATAGAGCATCTCAACTTAAAATCCCTCTCACCTGCCCTCTTGTTCGAAAATACTTCAACCTCATCCACAGGAGGACGATTAATTGCTGCACTCCTAGTCCTAGTGACACATGGACACGGCGTAACAAAAGCATCATCATCAACATCATATACATCATGTGGAGAGCTAGGTCGAGAGACACTTCCACCATCAGGTCCAGACGTTCAAACCATCTCTAGCCGAAGAACCAGAATTATTTGGAGAGATTTCATTGACACAATCCTCCATAACCACCTCAGAACCCTGGGACTCAAACAGTGACGTACAACCTTCATGAAGCCCCCCATCAAAACCTAAAAACGTGTAGAAAAAACATGGAAGCACTCAGCACAAAATACAACAATTAAAAAACATATATACATAAAAATAGAATGTAGTCCACTTGTATACAGCAATGCAGCTCACTTGTCTATAGCATTGCAGGCCATTTCTCTACATCAATGCAGTCCAATTGTATACAACAATACAGCCCACTTGCCTATAGCATTGCAGCACACTAGTCTACATTCAATGTAGCACACTTGTCTACAGCAATGCATCCCACACTTCTCTACAACAATACAGCCCACATACAAAGAACCATGCAGCCCACATATAAAGAACAATACAGCCCACATATAAAGAAAAATGCAGCTCACTTTACCATAAGAAGCGGAACCAAGCAGTAGACAAAAAATAAATAAAGGGAGGATAAATAAGTTCACTAAAACAACCTTTATCTGCAAAAATAGAAGTGATGTTAAATCAAGGCAACACTTTCTCGATGTGAGCCAGCTATAGAGCATGGCCTTTGTGATGTAGCCAATGTGCTCCACCCCAAACTTAGCAACTCGAACACCATCCCAGTTCTACATGAATTGAAACATATAGAATCCACAATCATGCCTGCAATAAAACAATAAAAAACATCAGTTTCAAAAAATGAAGTCAAAAAAACTTGAGCAGTATGCTGGAGAAGGGCTGTACAGAACACACCCATTTGGCTGCATTGGGACAATGACATGTTTCAACACAAATCCATCAAGTGTTGGAGGATTTAGCGGCTCTTCAGAACTTGAGCTTCCTTCTTTCCATGCATGCTTGATATTTTAACCATCCTCCTAGAAACCCTGACTGCATCAGGGCTGCTATGTTTGTTGAGCGAGTCAAGAAATTCAAACCGCCTTTCTTTCACATTTAATGCAACTACACAATAATGACCAACAACATCCCTCGTATCTGGCGGATCAAAACTTGCAAAAAGGACCTGTTGGAAGCATGAATAAATAAATAAAATTATTATAAGAAGAAAAAATAGAACACTATAAAAACAAACACACAAAATATAGTTTTCGACACATAAAAACGTTTCTCACCATATCCTTTTTATCAACACGCTCCTCAGCTTTTGAGGAGAACATCATTTTAACACTCCTGCCTACAGTACCACCATTCCAAATATTTGTCTGTCAAAACAAAAACAAAAATCAAATAATGCTCAAGCAAACAGGTCGTCATACGAAATCAGAAAAGAAAATCAAAAAATAAAAAAAAAATCTGCATTATTACACAAATATGGTACGGGGCAACCATTGTCGGAGATCCCTTAAACTTATCTACCAGCAAAGAAACCCCAAGATCTACAAGCCTTGTAGTGAGCATCCCTTTATCCCAAAAGGATTGACCAACTTCGCCAATGCTAATATCACCCATCTCAGTTTTTAAAGCAATCATGTCCCTGAATTTTTCATGAAAAACTGAAACATAAGATACAAAAAAATAACAATAAAGAAAAAGGGGTAAATACCAAAATTAGAAAATACATATGAACAAAACAATTTCTAAAAAACCATACTTCTTCTTCTTGTCCTTCCGAGTCCTCGTAACAGCAACGTACAACTCATTGTATCTTTTCAGAAGAGCTGGATCAATGCTCGACGGTGTCACAACAGGAAGTTTGACATCTGTAATAAAAAAGAATGAAGTTTAAATATTAAGATAAGGAAATTCTGCTAGCTATTTTGAAAATCATAGACAAAAGATCAAGTTTCACTTATCATTAAACATCTAATATAGATACCATAGTAATTAAACAAAATTAATGAGAAAAACTTCAACTGCACTGTTCAAAAGAAAACTCTTGCCTTCAGTGTCAGAGTCTTCAGGCAGTTGTTCTTCAGAGCTGAGCAAAATATTTTCTTGGATAGGTTGCGACGAATCCACCAGAACCTCACTAGACTGCCCTTCTGCAGCAACATCAGCATTCTCTGGATTTACAACAGTCTGGTCAACGGCAACGTCCTTAGATACTTCAGCTACATGAGGCTCCACTCTTGATACTTCCGGAACATCGTTGGACACCAGACAAATAGGGGAAGCAACAATACTAACAACAGGGCCGACATTCTCCAGTGGCTTTTCAATGCCAACATTAGAATCTTCATGCCTACTAGTGGGAACAGCATCATGGGATCCTTGAGCTACAGAAGGATCTGCATAGTCAACGGCAACCGATGCAGAAGCATCAACACTGCCATCGCCATCATCAGCACAACTGCCATGATTCAGATCAACGTGAACTTCCACGTTTTCTTCTCCAAACTGTGGAAATTTTAAAAAACACACAGTAACACAAAAATGAGTGTGGGGATAATTAACACACAACACACTTATGTCAAAGACTGCTAACAACATACACAGAACAACTACAGTCCACATATGCAAAACAACTGCAACACACGTGTGTCAAAACAACTACAACTGCAACCCACATATACATAAAAAAACAACTGCAGTTCACTTTGTCAAATGCTGCAGTTCAGTTATGTTAAATACTGAAGCTCACGTATGTAAAACAATATGGACCGCGCATGCGAAAAGAACTGCAGTTCATTTCTTTCAAACAATGAAGCTCGCACATGTAAAACTATTGCAGCTAACATATGTAAATGAAAATGCATATGAGTGAACATAACAACGTACATCAAGTTTATAACAAACAACAAAAAATTAGATTACAACCCACTAACATAACAAGTAATACAACTATACCTTATCAGCTACAACATCCATAGGGGACGATGCATCAGCCAAGACCTCATCCTTTCCAGAGCCATCGTAGGTCTCTTTGTGCACATCACAAGCAGCAACACTAGTCTGCGGGCATAGAACAAACCAAAAGCGAGAAATAAGATGGTACCGACCAAAAAAGAAAAAACTTCAACTATGCACAAGCAGTACACACTTTACAACAGTGAAGTACACAAAAAACAATAAAAATGGGAAGAAAACAAATGCAAGTTCAAGAAAAGGGACGCATGGCAAAACAGACATGGCAGAAGTACTTGTACCTGACCAACTCCTTCGTCCCTAGTTTCATCGACACCAGAAGATTCCACTCCAGCCTATAACAAAAACACAAAAATAGTGAGGAGCAGTCAACATAATACACAAAAAAGAGGTTCAAAGCCACAAAAAACCTATAACATACATTGTCAGCGCCAACGCCGGCGTCCTGACGGGTCATTTCGTCCAAAATATGCCCAACATCCTTCTCATACCGACCGCATTTTTCTTCCTGTGAATGTCTCAATTGAGCATACGAAGACCGAACATTCGTCACTGCAATCTTCAGGCTTTCAATCACGCCACAATCAAAATTGTGAGCAGCAACAATATCTTCATCTCGTGGGCCATGGCCAATAGGGAAAAATCCAGCAACTATCCTCAACCTATCACCAAAGGTTGGCAAATCTTCAGTCAACTTCAAAACCTTCAGAAGGAGCTCATCAATCTCCTCGTGTTTTTTGCCGCCAACAAATGTCTGTTTATAAGAGCTTCTATTATGAAACATATGTCGAGCCATGAAACCACGAGTATGCGGCACCTCATCATCATAGGCAGGAGGCTGGCTACAGATAGGCTCATAAAACCTAGCATGAGTGCTAGGCCCCGCATCAGAGCTGTCGTGTACAACTGCAATAGGACGGTTGTACACAATATCACCTGACGCCTTCCACTTCAAAAAAAGACAATAGGCAAAGAAAAGTACACATGTGAGTACTAGAAAAGTTCACATTTATAATGGCTGCACATTTTTTTAAACCTGATATTAAAAATCAGATGCACTAACCGGCAGCTTCCCAAATTTGTAACTCTCCAAGTAAATCTTTCCCTTCACAAGCACATCCTCATTATACAACTTCACTGGGTCCTTGGTCGTCAGGTATGACGCGCGTGGCGTCAACGTGTGCATGACTGAAAATTTGCGAATCTTCAAGCAGTCAAGATACATAATCAGGGGGACAATGGCACAACCCTCTGCACAATTCTGCTTGCTGCTTTCTGTTTTCCACCTCACCATAGCTGCCTGCAACTCATCAACAACAAGCTGGCAAAAGTCCACCTGAGCCATAGCCACATCATCCATGTTCTCTACCATTGCAGCAACTCTACCCAAACGAACTGCAGGCCCGGGGCATAGCAAATTCTGGTAAAGTATCAGGAAGAACACCTTCACAGCAAGGTCAACAGTCACATAATCATCTTCCTCCACCAACACCTTCAACTTCTCAAGCAAGTCCTTGACACCTATACTCTTTGAACGGTCAAAGCCAAGCTCATCCTTGAGGGAAGTCAATGATTTATCATGACTGCTGGAAGCAGGCATGGGTGCAGTGTGACTTCCCATAGGTAAATCAAAAATGTGATGAACTGCATCACGATTGATTTGAAGAACCCTGTCATTCCCAAAGTCCATTACCATGGTGGCAGGGTCAATCAGTCCCATCAGATAGCACATAAGAATGCGCGACACATTTTCCTTTACTGTCAGATCAAAGACAACACCAAATCCAGCATCCCTAACACGACTACAATGTGCCTCTTTCAACAAAGAAGCAACCTTGCAAACAGTGGGAAGCGACAACCGTACGGTCTTGTTAAATCGAGAATCATCTCTCTCAGCATCATCTTCATTTGCATTGCTCTTACTAGACTTCTTCCTCTGTGTAAAGGGAAATGCAGTCCACATTAGAAGACTAGCCATAAAAAAGAGACATAGAAAACACAGAAAGAATAACAATGAAGGAAACAAATGCAATGCACTTCAACAAACCTTTGGAGCAGCATCCACCTCCTCGCTAGAGTCACCACCAACATCTTCATCGACATCATCACGGGCACGCATGGGTAGACTCTTAGATGAACCACAGTCTTTGCGTCTACAAAGGTGAACTCCCTTCACATAATCAGCAAGCACAAAGTCGTCATCATCAGAGTTGGGACCTTCAGTGACATGTAGTCACTTGTGCTGAGGATCATCATTCCCACCAGCTTCAGCAGTTCTCTTGCCAAGATTCTTCTTCATTCCAGCAACACGTGGACTCCGCCGAGGTGTACCACCTTCCTTAGCAACAGTACTCAGCCTCTTCTTCTGCAAAGAAGGCTGCTTCACCTTGTCAAATTTGCCACCCTTGGCACCATCTGAATCTCTCATCTGCTTCTCCTTCTCCGCAAACTCTTTTGACTCAATTTCAAACCTCAACTTCTTCTTGCTTTGCTACAACTCATATTGACAAAGCTGTTCCGAGACCATCCAATCCTGCGTAACTTCCTCTTTACCATCAACATACTGCGATTGTGTTTCAGACAAGACGGGACGTCTCTGATCAAAGCTCACACCAACATTACCCTCTGCAAAATAATGGTCAATCAATTGAGTAACCTCCTCAAACCTAGGCGCCCTAGCATGGAAAACAGACACTGCGTCAAAATGAAGTTTGACTATGCTCGTTAAAAAGTGCACAAAAAGAACAAATGCAGTACAATTAGACATATAAATGCAGGGCTCCAACCATAAGCTCAAAATAAAAAATAATGCATTGTACAAAAACTTGAATAAAACAACAATGCAATTCACACATACATACAGTGGACTTCACATATACAAATAAATGCAATGATGCATACACTAACTTCACGGTTGTTCCCAACAAAATGTCAGACTAGATAAAACAAGGCAACACCAATTTGTATAACATCAAGCAACCAGCATACACAAAAAATAAACAAATCAATCACATACTAGAAGGAGGGGCCACACTTATGGGAGAAGATTCAACCGGCGAATTCACTTGATGTCCTCCCTCGACACCATGACCCTTACCACCAGGACAACGAGAGTCACTTGGTGTATCATTATGAGCACTGCAATCACCTACTGGATTCAAAAAGAACCAGAAAACAAAATGACAAAACATCACATGACAAAATAATGCAAACGAACGCTGACAACTAACAAAGCATAAACTAATATGCAGGATGAATTAGGAAACTAGATAAACATCAAACAAAATAAACAAAGTCTAAAATAAGCACTCCACATACCCTGAACTCCTCCTCCCACTCTGCTCGGTGAAGACATGGTGTTTGCCTGCAGCACAAGGATGAAGTGACAAACATAAGCAACAAAATCGGCAAAAATCTCACAAAACCCTAGATCCACATTGCTACACACGACTATCGACTTCAAAACGAGATAAAATCGACTGGCTACGGAAAAATTACACAAGCAAAAAGAGCAACAACAACTACGAGAATCACAAAACAAGACGAGGGGACGATCAAGACCGAGGCCAAGCAGAACATACCACAAAAAAGGGTGCAGCGACAGCGGCGGGAAGGGGGGAGGGGGGCGGCGACGGGAACAGACAGGAAAGGGCTGCGGGAGCACAGCGGCAAGGGCTCGCAGAGCGGATGGCCACGCAGAATGCAGGAATAAGGACCTCTTGAGGGCGGCGCTTCCTCGGGGCGACGACGGTTGCTGCGGGCGACGGCGGTTTTGCTTGAGGGAGAGATGCCTCGGGAGAAACTGCAAGAAAGGAGAGGGGATTGTTCTCGGTCTCTCTCCCTATCAGTAGAGCGGTGGAATAGCTTGGAAGGGATATATAGGAGGTCCGCGTGTCGCAAAAGGGTCACAAAAAACGGGTCGGGCCAAAAACGGCCCGGATAAAATAAGCCAGACTACATCAAAACGCACATATTACTCAAAAAATATATCAAAACACACATGATGCAGTTCTCTGTGAAGAATTATGAAGTTCAGACGATAAAACAAAATAAAATACATATAGTTCGTAAAAAAAGTTAAAATCAAAAACAACACGCATGTTAAGAAAATGTATCCAAAAAAAAGTCTACCTTCAAATAAGTGCCACACAAAAAAAAGTAGGCCCCCCTCTTCCCCTACACCACCCGTACAGTGCAGTAAGCACAGGCAAAAAACAAATGCAGTACACATCACTAGAAAAATGCAGTGCATTTCGTTACGCGATGCAGTACGCTATAGCAATCCAGTTCCGCATTACGTAGATGAATATACACGGCATAGAACACAGCGATGAAGAAAAACGCGAACACAAAAAGGCAGTGCTGAAGTATATGAACGTGCAGTACAGAACCAAAATAAATGCAGTACAATTGTAATTTGCTAAGCAGTGCAGTCCCATACAATGAAAAAAAGGATTGCATAAAAGCAAAAACACAGAAACAAAAATGAGAACTGTACATGCAGTACGGAATGCGTGCACATGCAGTACATAACCCTGATCAATGCAGTGCACGCATGATTTACTAAAAGCAGTGCACGCCCCGACATTGAAAAAAATACAAAGAAAAAAATTAACCACCCAGGTGCTACGGGCCCCAGCCAGTCTCGCAATAGGTCTGCGCCCACAGAAGGCGAGTCGTTTTGAGTCACAATGCATGGGGCCGGCCACACATGGGCCCACAGGTCAGAGAGCATAGAGCTGCGAGCGCCGTGTGTAAGCACCCAAATAAGTAACCAGAGGAGTTCGACTGCAATGCCTCGCCAGTGCTTATAAACAGGTCGAGCGCGCCTTCTGGCGGCGAGGTGGGACTAAACATTAGAGCGCACACACAGCGCACCGGGGATCAGCCGTGCTCACAGGCCGGCTTGGGCCCAAATGTGTGTCTTCACTACCCGAACACAGGCCCAACAAGGCCAACTAAGAAAATACCATAAGTTCAAAAAAAAGTGGGGGGTGTCTTACACGATGCAGTTCGGTGTAGCAATCCAGTTCCGAATTACCTACATGAATAAATACACGCGCGTAGATCACAATGAAAAACACCAAAGCCTATAGCAAGGACACGCAAAAAACGGTGAAGTACACACATGTAGACACAAGTGCAGTTCTGCATTGTACGCGATGCAGTGAGGAAATATAAGCAATGCAGTTCTGTTATCACGCAGTATACATATATAAAACGTGACAAAATGCCCGTTCGCACGGTAAAGTGGTGGTTAGAAAAAAATTACTGATCAAAAATAAATAAAACAACCTTAAAAAACCCATGTTCACATACAACCACCCAATCGGAGCAGTTCCATCGCCACAAGCCCACGATCATCGATGCAACACCAACCCACGATCTGCACAATCGCATCGTCAGTGAGATCATGCAGTTCATCCGACGCGGCCATCCCACCCCGCGGCCTCCCCTTAAATTCAGACCCCTGCCAAAGGTCTTCTCATCCACAACAACACAAGTATCCATTACGCTGCCACCAAATCGCTCCATATCCATGCAAAAGCACCAAGCCCTGCTACCCGTGATGGCATTCACCGACGAGTACAAGGGCGACAAGGCCGTGGAGGCACACGACAACACCAAGTTGCACGTCATCCACACCAACGACAAGAAGCAGATGGCGATATCCCTCGCGCAATACAAGCGCCACCTCAGCCTCCAGCGCCACAAGATCGTCGGCATTGATCTCGAGTACGACAACGAGCCTGAAGCGACACAGAAACCCGCCCTCTGCCAGTTCTCCATTGGCCAGAATCATAGGGCGCTGCTCTTCCAAATGAGCACCTCTGAAAGGTGCACCGTCTTCGACAACTTCCTCGCCAACCCCAGGTACACTTCGCAGGCTTCTCCATCGACGGTGACAAAACTAGGCTAGAGCGCGTCAAATTGGAGGTCGCCAACTTCGTCGACATCCAGAAGGAGTGGAGGGTGCCTTGATAATCCCCAAGTGCAGGGAATCATCGTAGCAATTCGCAAAGGTGGAAGTGATAAGTATGGAGTGTCGAACCCACAAAGAGCTAAAGGTAAGATCAATATTCTCTCAAGCCCTATCTGCCACTGATACGACTCTACGTGCATCGAACGTTTGCTTCCAACTAGAAACAAGAAATAAAATTGTGTTGCGCGTATAAAGAGGATAACTTTGTATGATATCGGAGAGCTAAAATATAAAAGTAGGTGATGTTATCATAAAGTTAGAATATATTACTAAATAATATAAATAGCGAGTGTGGAATAATGGTGGATCGGTGTGCGGAATTGTCCTAAGCAATTGTTAACAAGATCGGTAGTCGTCATTGCAATTTGATATGAGGGAGAGGCATAAGCTAACATACGTTTCCATCCTTGGATCATATGCACTTATGATTGGAACTCTAGCAAGAGTCCGCAAATACTAAAGATCATTAAGGTAAAAACCCAACCATAGCATTAAAGCATCAAGTCCCCTTTTATCCCATACGCAACAACCCCCTTACTCGGGTTTGTGTTTCCGTCACTCACGCAACCCACTATAAGTGAATCATGCACGTATTGCAACACCCTACAGCGGGAATCCCTCATGCTTGCGCGACACAGAGGGCACCATAGGACAGCACCAAAATAAAACATACAACTCGTACCAATCTAGATCACCAATCAACTCAAGGACAAAAGATATCTACTCAAAGCATCATAGGATGGCAACACATCATTGGATGAAAATATGTGGCATAAAGCACCATGTTCAAATAGGGATTACAGCAGGGTGCGGGAGAGTGGACCACGTAAAAGAGATGAGGATGGTGATGATGATGGTGATGTTGATGAAGACGATCACCGCGGCGATGATTGCCCTCCCGATGGCACTCCGGTGCCACCAAGAGAGAAGAGGAGAGGTTCTCCCCCTTGTGCTTCCTCCTCCATGGCTTTCCCCCTCTGGTCCTTGGCCTTCATGGCGATGATGGCCCCTCCAAGATCCTCCTCCATGGCTTTCGGTGATGATGGCCCCCTCCGGCAGGGTGCCAGAGAGGGCCTAGATTGATTTCTCGTGGCTACAGAGGCTTGCGGCGGCGGAACTTCCGATCCCTGTTAATTCCTGAAGGTTTCTATATTTATAGGAATATTTGGCATTGGTTTCACGTCAAGGGGGCCTCCGGGCTGTCCACGAGATAGGGGGCGTGCCCTAGGGGGGGCGCCCCCCACTCTCGTGGGCAGCCCGGGACTCCTCTGGCCCAACTCCGATGCTCTATGGTCTTCTTTTGGTCCAGAAAAAATCCTCAAAAATTGGCACATCATTTGGACTCCGTTTGATATCCCTTTTCTATAAAACACAAAAACAAGGAGAAAACAGAAACTAGCACTGGGCTCTAGGTTAATAGGTTAGTCCCAAAAATCATATAAAATGACATATAAATCATCATAGAAGGATAATATAATAGCATGAATACTTCATAAATTATAGATACGTTGGAGACGTATTAGCATCCCCAAGCTTAATTCCTGCTCGTCCTCGAGTAGGTAAATGATAAAAGAAATAATTTATGAAGTGTGAATGATAGTAGGTGCACAAGTTTGATCAAAGATAATTTCAATTACCTTTTCTAGCATCAACATGTGTCATAATAGTAGCTTATCTCATAAAACTTTTCATGATCAAGTAACAATCTATTCACAATGTCAAGTATGGTTCAGAAACTTCATTGAGAACTAACAAACTATAATCTCAGTCATTGAAGCAATTGCAATTTATCATAACATCAGAAAGAGTCAAGAATAGAGCTTTTCAGCAAGTCCACATACTCAACTATCATATAGTCTTCTACAATAGCTAAAACTCACGCAATACTTGTGGTTATGGAGTTTCAGCCAGACACTAAGAAAGATAGGGGCTTATTGTATTGCCTCCCAACGTATTCACCTTTAGGTGATGTCAAAAATAATAGCCCATGCTAACTTACATCCAATTTGATATATTTATCATGATCTTTGAAACACGAGGAGCTTGCCAAAGGATAAAATGAAAAAGGGAAAGGTGAGGATCACCTTACCTCAAGCATAAAGTAAAAGCATAAAGTAAAAGATAGGCCCTTCACAGAGGGAAGAAGAGGTTGTCATGCACTTTTAGGGTTGGATACACAAAATCTTAATGCGAAAGAACGTCACTTTATATTGCCCCTTGTATGTGGACCTTTATTATGCAGTTCGTCGCTTTTATTACTTCCACAACAAGATCGTACAAAGTTTATTTTCTCCACACTAATAAGTTATGCATATTTAGAGAGCATTTTTTATTGCTTGCACCGATGACAACTTACTTGAAGGATCTTACTCAATCCATAGGTAGATATGGTGGACTCTCATGGCAAAACTGGGTTTAAGGATATTTGGAAGCACAAGTAGTATCTCTACTTGGTGCTAGGAATTTTTGGCTAGCATGAGGGGGAAAGGCAAGCTCAACATGTTTGGAAGGTCAATGACATTATACTTTAACTGAGATGTCAGAAAACATAAACCACTATGTTGTCTTCCTTGTCCAACGTCTACTCTTTTAGCATGTCATACTTAATGAGTGCTCCCAATCATAAAAGATGTCCAAGATAATATATTTGTATGTGAACCTCTCTTTCCTTATATCTTCCTATTAATTGCAACGATGACCAAAACTACGTTTGCCAACTCTCAACAATTTGTATGCCTCATACTCTTTATATGTGAAGTCATTACTATCCATGTTATAAGCAAATGAAACATATATAAATTCAGATTCATGACATTCAACTCATTAAACCATTTACTCATAGGATATAAGTGAAGCACACGAGTAAATGAAAAACTACTCCAAAAGATATGAGTGAAAGACACTGAGTAGTCAAATAATTAACTAGCCATGGGAGGGTTCCGTTTTTTTGTTCAATAATTAGATCCAATGATTTTATTCAAACAGCAAGTAAAATTGAAATAAAATGACATTGCAAGGAAAGCACAACTCATGTGAAGAGGCAAAAACTTAGGCTCAACCTATACTAACCGATAGTTGTTTGAACAAGAGAGGTGGGATGCCTACCAGGGCATCCCCAAGCTTAGATGCTTGAGACTTCTTGAAATATTATCTTGGGGTGCCTTGGGCATCCCCAAGCTTGAGCTTTATGTCTCCTTAATTCCTCTCATATCACGGTTTCTCTTTTTATCTAAAGCTTCATTCACAACAAACTCAACAAGAACTCGTGAGATGGGTTAGTATAAACCAATACAAAACCTTATCATTTTCTACTGTAAAAAATCACTAAAATTATTATTCAACATTTAATACTAAATGCCTCTGCATATTTAATACTCCTATCCTCAAATAGAATCATTAAACAAGCAAACATACGCAAACAATGCAAACATAACAGCAATCTGCCAAAACAGTACAGTCTGTAAAGAATGCAAGAGTATCAATACTTCCCTAACTCCAAAAATTAAAAGAGAAAATTCCCACTGTAATAAGTTCATAAGAGCTTAATATGCAAAAAGATTCAACATTATACCATTCTCTGACTTTTCTAGGGAATTTTTGCAACAGCGGTAAACTTTCTGTTTTGAAACAGCAACATGTATACTAGCAAACTAAGCATGGTAAAGGCTATCCTTGACATTTTTATTGAAACTAAAGATGCAAAACATTATTCTAAATAACATAAAGCAAATACTAACAAGAGGAAATGATGCTCCTAGAAAAACACATATCATGTGGTGAATAAAAATATAGCTCCAAGTAAAGTTACCGATGAACGTAGACGAAAGAGGGGATGCCTTCCGGGGCATTCCCAAGCTTAGGCTCTTGGTTGTCCTTGAATATTACCTTGGGGTGCCTTGGGCGTCCCCAGGATTAGGGTCTTGCCACTCCTTATTCCATATTCCATCGAATCTTCACCCAAAACTTGAAAACTTCAACCACACAAAACTCAACCAAACTTCGTGAGATAGGTTAGTATAATAAAGAGTAAACCATGCACTTTGGTACTGTAAAAGACAAGGTTCATAATTGTTTTCACATAATTCCTACTGTACCATATTATTTCTACAATTTATATTGATAAATATAAGCCATATAAACTAGAAAACAAGCAAACTATGCAATGAAAATAGAATCCGTCAGAAACAGAACAGTCTGTAATGATCTGAACAATAACCATACTTATGCTACTCCAAAAATTATGAAATAAATTGGTGGACTTGTGGAATTTGTCTATTAATCTTCTGCAAAAATAATCAACTCAAAATCACTCTTCTGTAAAAAATGACAGCTAATCTCGTGAGCACAAAGTTTCTGCTTTTTACAGCAAGATCACATTAACTTTCACCCAAGTCTTCCCAAAGGTCTTACTTGGCACTTTATTGAAACAAAAGCTATAAAACATGATTACTACAGTAGATTAATCATGTATACACACAAAAACAGTAAGGATAAACATTGGGTTGTCTCCGAACAAGCGCTTTTCTTTAATGCCTTTTAGCTAGGCATGATGATTTCAATGATGCTCGCATAAAAGAAAAGAGTTGAAACACAAAGAGAGCATCATGAAGAATATGACTAGAACATTTAAATCTAACCCACTTCCTATGCCTAGAGATTTTGTGAGCACACAATTTATAGGAACAAAAGTCAACTAGCATAGGAAGGCAAAACAAGTATAGCTTCAAAACTTTAAGCATATAGAGACGAAACTTGATATTATTGCAACTCCTACAAGCACATATTCCTCCCTCATAATAATTTTCAGTAGTATCATGGATAGCAACTTTGTTCTCAAACTCAATTGGAACCTCTTCCGAAATAGTGGAATACTAACTAAAGTTGACACTCTTCGAAATCCACTTTCATAAATATCGTACGAAGATTCAACACCCTCCAAGATAGTGGGATCACTAATTCCTAAAGTTGACACTCTTCCAAACCCACTTTAAATTATAGTATTATTAATACTCCAAAAGATATAAGTGAAGTTCCTGGAGCATTTTACAATTAATATAAACTAGCCAATATCCAAGCTCAAAATATATAAGTGAAGCGCACAAAGCATTCTACAAAACCATACACAAACGATTTAAGTGAAGCACAAAGAGGAATTCTATAAGATCATACTTAAAAAATATAAGTGAAGCACATGAAGAATTCTGTAAATCAATGAAGTGATAGCTCATACTAGCATGATCCTTAAAGAAAAATACAAACACAAAGGACACAAATCATGTGAACAAAACAAAAACCGAGGTATACCGATATTTGTTGAAGAAGAAAGATGGGATGCCAACCGGGGCATCCCCAAGCTTAGATGCTTGAGTATCCTTTGAAATATTTACTTGGGGTGCCTTGGGAATCCCCAAGCTTGAACTCTTGTCTCTCTTTATTCTTCTCACATCGGTAAGTCCTCGTTCTTCAAACACTTCATTCACAAAAAACTTAAACAAAAACTTGTGAGATCCGTTAGTGTAATAAAGCAAACTACCACTTTAAGGTACTGTAATTAACTCATTATTTGTTTATATTGGTGTTAAACCTACTGTATTCCAACTTCTCTATTGTTCATACCCTACATACTAGCCATAGACGCATCAAAATAAGCAAACAACACACGAAAAACAGAATCTGTCAAGAACAGGACAGTCTGTAGTAATCAGGAAGTTTAGTAAACTTCTATAACTCCAACAATTATGAAATAAATTTGACAATTTGAAAATTTGAACAGAAGTAATGTGCAAAAAGTTTCAGACCCATTTGACTTTCCAGTAAAAAATGTAAATTCAAGCACTACAGCCAAAGTTTCTGTTTTTGTTCTGCACATAGTAAGCAAGCAATCTTATCACACTAAAACCCAAGCGTGGCACATTATTTTTATAATACAATGGATATATACAAGGGGATAATTATTTACAGAGAAACTTCCATGAAAAATTATACATTGTTTCCGTGAGCATGAACACAAGTGCTCAAGGTCGACCCCAAACTTCTTCAATGCATAACTTTCCAATCACTTCTCTTTTTGAAAAACTTTTTTTAGGCATGAGAGGCGAGTAATTCTTTTTGGTATTTTCATTATTTTTAATTTTTTTTGTATGTTTCACCCACAACTAAACAGAAATAAAAAGGAAAAACAAAATCTACTTAGTGAAGAAAGCAAACAAGTACACACGAGAATATCAACCCCACGCTATTGCTCCCCGACAACGGCGCCAGAAAAGAGCTTGATAATCCCCAAGTGCAGGGAATCATCGTAGCAATTCCCAAAGGTGGAAGTGATAAGTATGGAGTGTCGAACCCAGAAAGAGCTAAAGGTAAGATCATTATTCTCTCAAACCCTATCTGCCACTGATACGACTCTACGTGCACTGAATGTTTGCTTCCAACAAGAAACAAGAAATAAAACTGTGTTGCGGGTATAAAGAGGATAACTTTGTATGATATCGGAGAGCTAAAATATAAAAGTAGGTGTTGTTATCATAAAGTTAGAATATATTACTAAATAATATAAATAGCGAGTGTAGAATAATGGTGGATCGGTGTGCGGAATTGTCCTAAGCAATTGTTAACAAGATCGGTAGTCGTCATTGCAATTTCATATGAGGGAGAGGCATAAGCTAACATACTTTTCCATCCTTGGATCATATGCACTTATGATTGGAACTCTAGCAAGCATCCGCAAATACTAAAGATCATTAAGGTAAAAACCCAACCATAGCATTAAAGCATCAAGTCCCCTTTTATCCCATACGCAACAACCCCCGTACTCGAGTTTGTGTTTCCGTCACTCACGCAACCCACTATAAGTGAATCATGCACGTATTGCAACACCCTACAGCGGGAATCCCTCACGCTTGCGCGACTCGGAGGGCACCATAGGACAGCACCAGAATAAAACATACAACTCGTACCAATCTAGATCACCAATCAACTCAAGGACAAAATATATCTACTCAAAACATCATAGGATGGCAACACATCATTGGATCATAATATGTGGCATAAAGCACCATGTTCAAGTAGGGATTACAGCGGGGTGCGGGAGAGTGGACCGCGTAAAAGATATGAGGATGGTGATGATGATGGTGATGTTGATGAAGACGATCACCGCGGCGATGATTCCCCTCCCGATGGGACTCCGGTGCCACCAAGAGAGAGGAGGAGAGGTTCTCCCCCTTGTCCTTCCTCCTCCATGGCTTTCCCCCTCAGGTCCTTGTCCTTCATGGCGATGATGGCCCCTCCGAGATCCTCCTCCATGGCCTCCGGTGATGATGGCCCCCTCCGTTAGGGTGCCAGAGAGGGCCTAGATTGATTTCTCGTGGCTACAGAGGCTTGCGGCGGCGGAACTTCCGATCCCTATTAATTCCCGAAGGTTTCTGTATTTATAGGAATATTTGGCGTTGGTTTCACATCTAGGGGGCCTCCGGGCTGTCCACGAGATAGGGGGCGTGCCCTGGGGGGGCACCCCCCACTCTCGTGGGCAGCCCGGGACTCCTCTGGCCCAACTCTGATGCTCTGTGGTCTTCTTTTGGTCCAGAAAAAATCCTCAAAAATTGGCACGTCATTTGGACTCCGTTTGATATCCCTTTTCTGTAAAACACAAAAACAAGGAGAAAACAGAAACTGGCACTGGGCTCTAGGTTAATAGGTTAGTCCCAAAAATCATATAAAATAACATATAAATGCATATAAATCATCATATAAGGATAATATAATAACATGAATACTTCATAAATTATAGATACGTTGGAGACGTATCATGCCCGAGGCAACCAAGGCATTGGACTCCCTTGGAGACTTATCCGGCATGCTCATCGACGACTACTACAACAACATGAAGAAGAAGATCACCGACGAGGAGCACAGGCGCTGGGCCACCCTGCCTCTGTCCATGAGGCACATCGAGTACGTGGCAAAGGACGCCTATGCAACATACGAGATATGGAACCGCATCACCCTCACCCAGCACGGCCTTCGTCGTGCAAAGCTGGAGAAGGAGGACCCCACCAAGAAGCGCGCCAGGAGCAGCTGGGGATGGGAAGAGCCTAACTGGTGAAGAAGAAGATGGTGCCGGCCAAGAGCCAACAATGCCAACGTCGTTTTAGAATTATCATCAAATTTGCTTTATGTTGTTTACTTATGTATCATTAGTTTGCTTGTGTGCTGAACTTAGTTTGCTTGCCATGAAGAATCGCTTGTAATGATGAACTTTGATTATGTTAGATTGCTTTCTATTCAACTTAGTTTGCTGATGATGAAATTGTCGTACAGAATACCTGTGATAATTTTTTTTCTGTTGTCTACTCATGTATCATTAGATTCGAGCAGTGCACAAAACGAAAAAAGTTGCAGTGTGCAAAAAGGACGCATGTAGTGCAAATTGTATACGAATGCAGTACAGACTCTGTCGAATGAAGTTTTAATATAACCAACAAAGCAGTGCATGAACCTAAATTTGAAAAAAGAATACATAAGAGAAAAAACACAAAAAGAAAAACGCAAACACGTAAATAATCAATGCAGTGCAGAAATATATGAACGTGCAGTACATAACCATAATCAATGCATTACACGTATGTTTTACTAAGCAGTGCACTCCCATACATTGGAAAAAGATTACATAATAGCAAAAACACGGAAACAAAAAATGAGAACTGTACATGCAGTACGGAATGCGTGCACATGCAGTACATAACACTGATCAATGCAGTGCACGCCCCGACATTGAAAAAAATACCTAAGACAGAAAAATACAAATAAAAAAATTAACCACCCTGGTGCTTCTGGCCCCAGCCAGTCTCGTAATAGGTCTGCGCCCACAAATGGCGAGTCGTTCTAAGTCACAATGCATGGGGCCGGCCACACATGGGCCCACAGGTCAGAGAGCATAGAGCTGCGAGCGCCGTGTATAAGCGCCCAAATAAGTAACAAGAGGAGTTTGACCGATGTGCCTCGCCAGCACTTATAAATAGGTCGGGCGCGCCTTCCGCGGGCGAGGTGGGACTAAACATTAGGCCGCACACACAGCGCACCGGGAACCAGCCGTGCTCACAGGCCGACTTGGGCCCAAATGAGTCTTCACTACCCGAACACAGGGCAAACAAACAAAAGAGAGGCCACTGAAAATTTAAAAAAAATTCCTACATACCATACACAAACAAAGGCCCAACCACGCGTTCCGCAGTTCGTCGTGATATGACAATGCAGTTCGCTATTTTCAAGTAAGCAGTCATGTTGCTTCTCAAATGCATTCGTGTACACTGAATCAGAACCAATCCACCACCTAACACCAACCATAACATTTATTACTTCCATTGCTCAATTGGTTGCATAAAAACGTATCCATTCATGCTCCAGACTAACACAACATTCCTCATTTTCTTCAAATCGTAGATCTAGGGTTCATCCCATCCACAACTCTTCTCTGGAATTCCACTGAACCCGCCAGGGACTATAAGTGCGGGTGTTTGGCAAGGATGGCACCGGTAGCGGACACATGCGTGTATGCAGAAGGTCTAGAGCTCACCAACACCGAGTGGCGCAGCACGATCGGGTGCCTGATGATACCCAACAGGGGGTTTCGTGCGCCATTTCTTCATCGCCTCACAACAGCAGATCTGTAGGAAAGTTGGGTATGTTTTTCCCCTCACAATTGTCGACATAATCTAGCCTGCAAATCCACATCTGAATATATAGTTCAATCAATTTGTTCAGTAGTGTCAACACAATTACAAAACAACATTTGTATTATTGTTCAGATCTGTTAGCTATCTTTCTTCAGTACCACACCAGGTATCGACACTAGTTAGATCAGAATCCCAACACACGAACAAAAAAAGGGTCAGTAGATAAGCGTTGCAGTTATCTTAACATGCTGGCGAAGTACACTATTACTAACATTGTAGTGCAAGCATGTTGCAGTATAATATATATCCTGGTAAAACTAGGGGTCAATTGCGTATATAAGTTTTTTCATAGATTGCAACTACTTTAGAAAATAGCAGTCATATATATGTAACTATTTAAGTCAACATCAATAGATCATACTAAGTATAAAAGAAAAACATTTGTTGTTTACTTATAAAATTCTTTTTCCACCCATTCCAATATGCAGAAACTGCCATCCACAATAAAATTTCCTGCTCCGAGTTCAGGGAAGGTTACTTTGGAGACAGAACACAAGAATGGGTATGTAGTGCAAGCTGACTACCACATTGACTTTCAAAACTGCATCAACATAACTACTGGTTGGAAAGATTTTGTCTCCCAAAATGGCTTTGAGGTCGGAGAAGTGGTCGTGGTGTTTTTCTACAAAGAAGAAGACTCCATCAAGTTTACAATATTTGCACTCTAGGCTGTCTAATATGAAGCAACCAATATTTCTAATGCTTTGGTTATGCTGTATGCTTTTAAAATTATGTCCATCAGACAATTGGAATGATGCCTATTTAAAGTATGCAACCTCAACTGCGTCATTTTATCATCCTTTTTAGACAAACTTGCTGTTGGCAGTAATGCAGTTCTCTCAAACACATAGTGTGGTACTAATAATAATAAAAGCAGCCCTCTGATCAGTAACAAGGAAATGCAAATGGTCGAAACTTTGCAGTTAACATACCATGTTCAAAAACAATTCTCATAGTATGCAGTTCAAAAAAATTCTTATAATAACTATTCAGCTAACAAAAGCGTATAATGGACCACCCATTCTAATAGCAGAATAGAAAATTAACAAGACTACTAATGCAGTACGGAAATGCATATTATGCAGTCATCTAGAACACAGAATGTAGTTTAAGAAAATGAGAAATCTCATAAGCAGCCATAACCACTGTAATGCAGCTACAATGAAGTACACTACCAAAGAAAATGCAATGCACTACAACATATGCCACGACTACAACAAATAAAATTGAAGCAGTAAAACTACAGACATGTGATAGACTAACAGAGGTGTCAATTTCACTCGCAATTCCATAACTCGCCTAAAACTATATAATATACCGGCTATATATATATCATCGGTTCTACGAGAAATTCTATTTATATATATGCATAACGTGTACAATATGTAGTATCGTAAACTACCAGCAAATGAAAAAGAATTAAATGGAAAAAGATAAAGGAAAAAGAAATCATAAGCCCAAAACCCCCCTAAACCTTTAGTACCGGTTGGTGTATCCAACCGGTACTAAAGGTCTCCCAGCCCCCGGCGTAGACTCGTGGTGGCCCTTTAGTGGCGGTTCGTACTGAATCGGGACTAAATGGAGGACCTTTAGTCCCCACCTGGTAGTCCCGGTTCCACAAGTGACACTAAAGGCCCTTATGAACCGGTAATAAAGCTCTGTTCTCTAATAGTGTTTGCTTCAATGGAAATAAGCTGTCAATAGAAATTAGTTGCCAACTATATTTAAATAAACAATATAAATCACTTAATAAATATGGTTGAGAAACCCACATAATAGTAGAACTGGAGGCGTCTGCACATCGACCCAGATGTCGATATTACCTTCAATTTCATCTTCCGGACGAATAACAAAGGTGATAACCATATTAGGCTCAAATGCATAAGCCTTGCATAGTGCTCTCCAATTTTTGCATTCAAAATAGGAGTAGGTGTCTGCATTGTATAATTTTGCGGCAGAAGTATAACCATGCTCGGTCCTCAAGTGAACTCTCTTTACCTCCATACTTTCCACAGTACTGAAACCAATCTTATCCAAGACATAGATTCTTGGATGACAGGGGATACCCTGATAGAATTGTAAAATATTAAAATTATAAGTTGAAGAAAAAAAGCAGAAGTAGCAGAAGTCATGCTTAATTACGAAAAAAGACTTGTCGTTGTGACTTACTGTATCCACTTCAAAGTTCTCATCCAGCACGATGCAGAAGCACCTACCACCAACTAGCTGAGGCCTGTCGCACATGACGCGCTCGTCTTCACAATATTCACACATACGGAATTCCCTTTCGTCATCAGACATTTCCTATATATGTTCATATTTGAAACATTCAAAATTAGTCGAAGGCAACTACCAGGAAACTCAAAACACAAATCACTATTACTCAATATGCAACAGGTTGACTTTAGGTCTGTCGAGTCTTCCTTCCTAAACTCTCATCTCACGTATATGGTGGGCACTCCCTCTCTGATATTGCGACCGTTGGTGATGGTCGCTACTTCTCCTTTCCCTAGTGCATTAAAATATCTAGCACAAGGAAAAGAAGGAGAAGCGACCCCCACGACAATAGTCGGCATTCTTTTTCTCTCATATATGGTGGACACTCCCTCACTGATTTTTCGACCATCGATGATGGTCGCTACTCCTTCTTCCCCTAGTGCATAAAAAAGGTCTAGCACAAAGAGAAGAAGGAGAAGCGACCCCCATGATAACAGTCGGCATTCTTCTTCTCTCAGATATGGTGGAGACTCTCCCACACTGATTTCTTGACTACCATATATGGAGCCCCGACAGACTTAAAGTCAACTCGAAATGTGATTTAATTCTCTTTCTAACAAATCCGGGACACTCGATATTTCCTACATATTCTAGCACAAGTCATGCTTAAATTCACGAAAAAATCCGGCATGACCTTTGCTAAAATAGGACATATCAAGTGCCTGAAATTTGCCGGGAAGGAAATGAATCAACACTTCGGCAAAACATAGGCCACTCGGAAATGAATCAACACTACGCATGAGCATAAACTTGTGCTCATTGCATTTCAATGGTTCAATATTGACAAAAAAATCAATATTTCTTATAACCCGAACATTTCATTTGGTTAAGAAGCATAACTAAATTCTCTAGTTCTACTCTATTCAACACTGAGGAGTGGAGAAGGAGGAGGTGGACTTTTAGCTCACCGACTCGGGTGTAGAGCAAGTAGAGGTAGCTCGGATGACGATCACTCCAAGGAGACGCGACTCTACAAAGCCTGCATATTCCATCGAGTAAAACTTTAATTAGATCATCAAATCTCATATAGGATTATTTGATGACAAAGTGATAATGACATAAATTCAACTAGTTCTATTAATTCAACTAGTTCAACTAAGCACTTACTAAAAATAAACTAGTTTTATTAACTTTCTTACTAAAAATAAACTAGTTCTATAGTAAAATTTTAATTTGATCATCAAATCTCATACAACTAAATTTTCTTACTAAAAATAAACTAGTTCTATTAATTCAACTATTTCAAGTAAGCACTTACTATAAATAAAAATAATTAATTTTCATACTAATTCCACTAGTTCTACTAAGCACTTCCTAAATAAACTATTTCTATTAAATACTTACTAAAAACGGTAAAAACCAGTAAAAACATAGAGGAGGAGGGGGAGGAGGGAGGAGGAGGAGTGAGGAGGGGTGGGAGGAACAAGGAGAGAGG
>NC_041383.1:89090727-89119650 GCF_002162155.2 Triticum dicoccoides
AGGGAGGATGGAGGAGGAGGAGAGGGGAGGAGGGAGGAGAGAGGAGGAGGAGGAAGGAGGGATGGAGGGACTACCTCAGTGGAGGAGGAGCAGGAGCGTCGGCGGCGGCGGGCGACGATGGTGCTTGGGGAACGGCGGCGGCGGGCGACGACGGTGCTCGGGCAACGGCGGCGGCGGCGGACGATGGGGGTGCGGGGGAGTGTGAGAGTGGAGAGGGAGAGTGGGGGCGGCCGATTGGGGAAGATAGGTGGCGTTTAGCAGTAGTGCGTGTTAGGATAAAGTGCTACTGCTAAACTCCATAACAGTAGCACGTTCTACGTAGAAAAGCGCTACTCCTATTCCTCTAGCAGTAGCGCGTTCTCAAAAACATGCTACTGCTAAGCTAAGGCTAAGCATGTGAAAAAATCAAAAATATATTGGCCATCAATGATCTTTTTGTGTAGAATCTGAATTGTCAAACCGGGGAAGATTCCTATTGCGGCCATAGATTCTACACATAGAGTTCAATGAAGACCAAGTGGTTGTGATGGTTTGAGAAGTAATGTATTTAAGGTGGTAAACACCTTGTTCGTGGAGCGAGGTGGGACTAAACTTAGTTGCAACGAGTGGACTAAAGTTAGCAGCAGCAAATGTTGGCAAAAAGCATTTCTGCTAAGTTCAATAGCAGCAGCGCGTTTACAAAACATGCGCTACTCCTATTCCTAGTCTGGTGGCTATGTCGTGGCAATATTAGTATTAGCGCTCTTTTCTCCTAGCGTGCTACTACTATGTTTGTATCAGTAGCATGGTCTAAGCTGGCGTGCTACTGCTAAGTAACAGCAGCGCCTTATTTTAACACGTCCTGCTGGTAAGATTCTGTGTATAAGGTTTTCCCTAGTAGTGCTCCGTCGTATGGAGTGACAAACCCCAATCTCGATTCACGCCAACTCAACAGACACCTTTGGAGATACCCGTAGAGCATCTTTATGATCACTCAGTTATATTTTAACGTTTGATAGCACACAAGGTATTCCTCTAGAGTCCGGGAGTTGCATAATCTCATTGTCGAAGAAACATGTATTTGACATTAAGAAAGCAATAGCAATAAACTGAACGATCATATTCTATGCTAACGGTTGGGTCTTGTCCATCACATCATTCTCCCAATGATGTGATCCCATTATCAAATGACAACTCATGTCTATGGTTAGTAGACCTTAACCATCTTTGATCGACGAGCTAGTCTAGTAGAGGCTCACTAGAGACACTGTATTTATTTATGTATCCACACATGTATTTAAGTTTCCGGTCAATATAATTCTAGCATTAATAATAAACCTTTACCATGATTAAGGAAATATAATAATAACCATTTTATTATTGCCTCTATGGCATATTTCCATCAGTAAATTATCGGTAGTTCCAATATATAGAGTGTTGATCCAATCTGATGTGTCAGTTGACAATAAAAGAAGATCTGGAAGATGATGATACCGTTTAAGAATAACATCTTTGTGTTGTATCTTCGTCGAGAAGTCATTCTTACCAAAGATTACCTTATTAAGAAGAATTGGCGTATAAATATGCAATGTGTTTTTTGTCATCATGACAAAACAATAAAACACTTGTTCTTCCAATTCAAATTAGCTCGGTCTATATGGTCAATCATCCAAATAGCTTCTCGCTTGTATCCTTCATGTAGTGTTGCTAACCTTTTTAGTAACTGGTTATATGGGATTGATCACTAGTTTAGAATTCTTATTAGGGTGGGAGGCTTGCTGTTATTTGGTCGCTTTGGCTATGTAGAAACTATAAAGTTTTTAACAATAAAAATATTTCTCTTATGCAGGTTATCTACATGTGTACTAGTACGCTCCGTTTACAGTCATCTCTGCAACGTGTGGACAGTTAAGACCTGTTTACGGAGATGTGTGCACGCTTGGAGCACAAGGCCAGGGATATTTTTACCCAACGTGAATGGCAGGATAATCTTAGGATTGGCCCTCCTACAATTTAGCCGGCATATATACTCGGTTTGTTGTATTTTGCTTTTATTCTTATCTTTTTAGCTTCGACTTGATAAGATTGTGTGCATTTTAGTTATGCAGAGACATGATGTAATCCTTAAGCCTTTAAGTAATAAAGCTCCTTTTATCAAAAAACTAGATAGACCGAGCAAAAGAAGGGCGACGCTACGCATCCGCCGGCCGATGTTTTGATTTTATCCGCCGCCTCGACGGTCGTTGGATGCCCGAACCGATAACCGTCCGATTTAGTGTCCGCGCCCCGCATACCCACTCTTTATTTTCCGCAACAAACACTATGTTGCGGAAACAACACTATTGCCCCTGACCTCGACAGAGTTGCCCTCTGCGCGGCGTCGCCGCAACCCACCGTAGAATCAGCCCGCCACCGGCGTGCAGGAACTAAATTGAAGTTTCTGCAACACTATGATGCACCATGGTTGGATCTGATGCGAATCGATCTCACAGAGGGGACCTGCTTTGAGGACAACCGCGCCCTCTACTCCAGCATGACGGCAACGAGCTCCCACGGTGGACACTCCTTTGACGATTTCTGCAACTGAAGCTATATTTCTGAAACATGTGTCGTGTTGCAATGCTTGGCCTCGTATCCAACGCTTTCTTCAACCGGGGCTATGTTTCTGAAGCAAGACCCATGTTGCAGAAAAATAACTTAGCTGCCGAACCATTTTTTTCTGAAACAAGACCTGCGTTGCAGAAACTTTCTAAAACTAGATCCTGTTGCTGAATAAAACTTCACCACCGAATCAATTTTTATTTTCTGAAACAAGATCTTTGTTGCAGAAACCGTCGATCTCTGATTCGTACCTGCTTGAGTTGTCGTCGGCCACCGCCGATCACGAGCAAGTCGTCGTCACCACCGCGGTGGATAAGGTCTGGTGGCCCAACGCCTAGCGCCGCCGTGCCCGTCGGCCGGCTCCCAAATCCAGCCGCTCGCCCTCTAGTCCAGACAAGCTCCGAAACCCCCTATTGTTACCTAGTTGCAGGAATGATTGTCTTGAAACAACAGGTGAGTTGCAGGAAAACAGATACGACTTCCAGACGAGCCCCGAAACCCTGCTACTGTTACCCAGTTGCAGGAATGACTGTCTTGAAACAACATGTGAGTTGCAGAAAAATAGACGCGGCTTCGGCGGACGCGGGGACGCTGTCGGCCATCTGATCAACACACGATCAAACGGCCACGGAGCCGGCGGACGGGCGCGCGCGATCAGCTGGTAGAAGGTAAGCTTTTCCCGTAAAAGAAACACAAAGTAAAAGAAACGCTTGAAGAAGTCCATACGCACGCAGAACCATCTCAGCTTTCGTTCTCATGCTTAGCTTGAGAAAGTCGGAGGAAGCGCCGCAGTCTTTTTTTTTTTGCCACACATACACTTACAAACTAGATCACTTGTCAAGAATCATCTCATCACATCCAAATGGTGGATTAGACCTAGCTACAATGAATATCCCCAATAATATGATGTTTTATGTAACAAACCTGTAAAATAGGCGTTTTGCACAAACACTAGCACCAAAAGTAGATGATTTGTGCAATTTCCTCTTCTTTTCTTAGTTAAGAGTTAAGAGTATTTAGCTGTAAAAAAAGAGTTAAGAGCATTTAACACGAGCAGAGGCCGTCAGTGATGCATGCATGAATCAACGTCGTCCTCTTTTGACAAATGAAAAGTACTCTGCTGCTGCTGCTCGTACATGCGCGATACAGCTCAAGTGGGTACAGATCGGATCCAATTAGTCCCATTCCCATACGTAATGATCATTAAAGCATAATGTCAGAGCCGCTTAACAATATCCACCATTAGTCTCCTGTCCAGCAGCGGCGCCCCCTGATTCCCTTCATACTGATGGCAGAAATTCTCCAATCCAGTCTGTTAAGCAACCAACGCACCAAACGGTAATCATCGTCATCTTCGTCACCACGTGTCCATCGCCTGCCTCTCTGGAAAAGATGGACTCGTGATGCACACGCGCACTGAAGTATACATACAGATCAGCATCTCTGCCTAGCTATGTTTGGAATTCTTTGCAATTATGATGCAACTACTGCAGAATCTTTCAGGCACCAGCGAGAATATCAAATCATCTCAGAGATTAAAAAACACGTTGATTGTGTAACTTCCAATGACCAGTGCCAAGTAAGATTCAACCACCACTATGCATCGCGATCTTACCCAGGCATACGTGACATGCACGGACCATCTATATACAAATCCACGGCCTCCAACTTGTAAGACAGAAAATATTCAGTGTCCGAACTGTTTGGGTATTAGGAGATTCTGAGCATCAGCAAGATGTTATCTTGTCCGAACAACTTCTCTTACCCGTAAAAATACTACTGTAACTATGCTTGTGATCCGTGGTTATAGTAAAGTATGAACAGATCGGATCACTTCTTGTTCCTGCTGCCACTCGCAGGCACAGCCTAGAACGATTCAACCGTTCTTTACAGACTCGACACTGGGCACTAAGTGCATTGTTTGGTACTCGTATCTCACTCATTGAGTAACTTAAGATCACTTACTAACTAACAGTGCAATGGTTTTTCAAGAATTTAGTAGTTTTTTTTTTAGATCAAGAATTTAGTAGCTAGACCAATAGCAATAGATCATCCCTAGTGCTGGACCACGGTACAGGCGGTCAGTTCCTTAAAATTATCAGGCTTAATGAACTGTCAGCAACAGACCTAGGATACCCTATCCCACATATGTTTCCTACCATGGCTGTGATGTTCTTTAGAGAACCAGATACTACTATTAACTAACTGCAACAGTATTAAAGCCAGTGGGCAGATAGTGCTCACCCCGGCCCGAGTGCATAGTACCACACACAGTCGTACTGAGAGCATCTCCAGCCGCGCCCCCCGAACGGCCTCCTGAGCCAATTTATTTACGCCGACGTCAAAAAAACGGCCCAGTCGCGTTCCAAGGAGCCCATTTTTCGCCGGCTTGGGGCGAAATCAGCGCCGGCGGATCCGGGCCGAACCCGACGCGCCGGGGGGCGCCCGGAGGCGCCGGGGCGAGTGTTTTGGCGCGAAATAGCCGCGGGCCCGCCGAGTCAGCGAGACAGCCGCTTCGTCGACCTGATCGCCTTGGTTCCCGCGGGAATCAATGCGAAGGCTGCCGCGCCGGTCAGCCTCCATTGATGCCTCACGAGCGGCGCACTGAAGACGCCGCCGACGCGCGTCCCGCCCGCATGCCCCCGGCCATCCCGCTTCAGCTATAAAAGGCGTCCCCTCCCTGCCGATGAGCACCACAGCCTCCCCATCTCCCTCCCGTGAAAGCCTTCTCCCCACCGGCTAGCTTAGGTACGCGCCCGACAGCAAAACGCTGTGGACGCTGTACTTCGAGCGCCGCCGCGAGGAGCAGATCGCCTCCGTCAATGGCATCATCCCCGGCGGCCGCCTCAACTCCGAAGGACGGCGTGAGTGGTGGGGTGTCCCCGGCCGCACACTCGACGCCGTCCTCGACCACATCGAGACCGACAATTTACCGCGACTGGAGTACCCGACGCGGCCCTCCTTCTCTCGCCGCCGCGGCAGTTCCTGGATGTCGCGGCGAATGGAGCCGGGGTCGTCCTCGTCATCGGGCTCCGGCTCGCCGGCCCTCCCTCCCGTCAAGCCCGAGCCGGAGGGGACACCGCTCAGGCATCGCGCTCGCAGTGGCGCCCTCGTCATCAATGAGCCCTCACCTGCGACGGCGCCGACGTGGCGCTCCCTCTGCCTGGTCCGGCTGAAGCCCGAGCATGACATGCTCCCCGTGAAGCCGGAGCACGCCGGCATGGCGGCCCCCGACGACGAGTCCGCCCTCAAATGGGCGGGGGAGGAATACGTCCGCGAGCAGGTGCGCCGCCAGCGTCGGGCATACCTAGAGACCGAGGCCCGTCGCCGCGCCGAGGAGCATCGCCGCGCCGAGGAGGGCGGCATTATTCTCATCAACAGCGATGACGAGGGCGAGGCCGCCACTAGTAGAAAAAGGGCCTAATGTGAAGCACATTAGTCCCGGTTTGTAATAGAACCAGCACTAATGTGACCATTAGTGCTGGTTCCAATGGCTAGGGGGGCGGAGCTCATTAGTACCGGTTCGTGGCTAACCTTTAGCATCGGTTCGTGCCACGAACTGGTACTAAAGAGAGTGGTGGCAGGATGTTGTCAGACTGGGGCCCCTCTTGCACCTTTAGTACCGGTTCGTGCCACGAACCGGTACTAAAGGTCATCCTACATATAAACCCTTCCTCCAGTTTGCTCTGTTCTTCCCCATTTCCCCTCTCCTCTCTGTTCTTCCTCTCTTCCCCCTCGAGCTCATCACACATTTTGCCCAAATTTTGTCAAGATTTGAAGGCCCCCATCCATTCAAATGATCAAAAAGGTTAGCAACTTTGTCCTTTCATCTCTCATTGCTAGATTAGCTCTTGCAATGCTTTATATAGTGACTAATTTGTGGGTTTTAGTGATTTGGGAGGAATTATATGTGGTAGTTTATTTGATTTATATGCAATTTGAGCTTAAAATAACTCTTAGTTTGCATATGTAGGTGTGGTTTACTTAGTGCCTTCCCGTCTCCGTCATAATCACCGTCGATAGTCCGCACCGACACGTCGCTGGCACCACCTTGTGGTGAGCCTCTTGTTCTTATCTTTTTTATATAAAAAAAATCATGTTTGTGTGATTTAGATATATATAGTTACTTGTATAATTATCTTACCCGTACGTTGTCTATTATACATAGTGCCATGGTTTTGATATCCGTCCCCGTCGGCCCTCGTCCGTGTTATGATTCGGATGTGGTATATTCTCTTTTAAAACTTTTTGTTGCATTTTCGTGTTTATGACAAATTATGCCCATCAAGTTGACATAGATATTTTTATCTAGGAGGTATGTGAACCGGAAATTCCAACCGACCCTATTGTCGAGAGGTTAAATTTAGTTGAAAGAGAAAACGAGTATTTGAAAGAAAAAATGAAAATAATTGAGGGGGAGAAGATGGAATTGGAGTTGCATGTTGCCGATGTCGTCGATGACCACAAGATCAAGATGGAGAAAATGCGGTTTAAGATTAGAAAGATTAGAAAATATGCCATTGAAGTGAGGCTTGGTATCCTTATGCTGTTGGATCAATTGTTACCTTAGTTGCGATCTTGATCGCATTTGTTTTTGCATTTAAATGCTTTAGCTACAGAGTTATTTGTATGTTGAATTTAAGTGTTGTATGAACTTGTATTAATTTGGTCTATTCGGTGGTGTGTAATGAAGATGCGCCGGCAATGGATGTACGATGACCGACGCTCTCCCCAGTTTGTTGATGGCGTGCATACTTTTCTTATTGCACCTTAGGCAAACAAGCGGGCGGATGGTTTTATGCCTTCTCCATGTGCTGGCTATAAGAATGATTACAATTACTCTAACTCAAGAACCATTCACGTACACCTGTTTCAGTCTGGTTTCATGCCCCACTATAATGTTTGGACCAAGCACGAAGAAAGAGGGATTATGATGGAAGACAATGAAGAAGAAGAGGATGACGATAGCTATCCTGGCCATGGGTTCCCTGAATACGATGATACAACAATGGGGGAAGAAGTTAAGCCGGCAATGCGGGAAGAAGCTGAAGAAAAGGCATCAGATGAGCCCGCTGATGATCTAGGTCGGGCCATTACCGATGCAAAGAGAAATTGTGCAAGTGAAAAGGAGGAGAAGAAGTTGCAGCGCATGTTAGAGGATCACAAGAAATTGTTGTACCTGAATTGCGAAGTTGACAAGAAAAAGCTGGGCACCACACTGGAATTGCTGCAATGGAAGGCAGAGAATGGTGTATCTGACAAAGGATTTGGAAAGTTGCTGGTAATGATAAAGAAAATGCTTCCAAAGGACAACGAATTGCCCGAGAGTACGTACGAAGCAAAGAAGGATGTCTGCCCTCTAGGGTTGAGGTGCAGAAGATACATGCATGCCCTAATGACTGCATCCTCTACCGCGCTGAGTACGAGGATTTGAACGCGTGCCCGTTATGCGGTGCATTGCGCTATAAGATCAGCCGCGATGACCCTGGTGATGTCGAGGGCGAGCGCGCCAGGAAGAAGATTCCTGCCAAGGTGATGTGGTTTGATCCTATAATACCACGGTTGAAACGTTTGTTCCAAAACAAAGAGCATGCCAAGGCGATGCGATGGCACGGAGAAGACCGTAAGAAAGACGAAAAGTTGAGAGTACCCACTGACGGGTCATAGTGGAGAAAAATCAAGAGAAAGTACAGGGAGGAGTTTGCAGGTGACCCAAGGAACGTATGGTTTGGTCTAAGCGCAGAAGGCATTAATCCTCTTGGGGAGCAAAGCAGCAACCATTGCATGTGGCCTATGACTCTATGCTTGTATAACCTTCCTCCTTGGTTGTGCATGAAGCGGAAGTTCATTATGATGCAAGTGCTCATCCAAGGCCCTAAGCAACCCGGCAACGACATTGATGTGTACCTAAGGCCATTAGTTGAAGAGCTATTACAGTTGTGGAATGGAAAAGGTGTACGTGCGTGGGATGAGCACAAATAGGAAGAATTTAACCTAAAGGCGTTGTTGTTCGTGACCATCAATGATTGGCCTGCTCTCAGTAACCTTTCAGGATAGACAAACAAGGGATACCGCGGATGCAAGCACTGTTTGGATGATACCGACAGTATATATTTGGATAGTTGTAGGAAGAATGTGTACCTGGGACATCGTCGATTTCTTTCGAGCAGGCATCCCGTAAGAAAGAAAGGCAAGCATTTCAAAGGTGAGGCGGATCACCGGACGAACCCTCGCCACCGTACTGGTGCTGATGTACATGATATGGTCAAGGATTTGAAGGTAATCTTTGGAAAGGGTCCTGGCGGACAACCTATTCTGAAGGACGCTAACGGACGCGCAACCATGTGGAAGAAGAAATCTATATTTTGGGACCTGCCCTATTGGAAAAACCTAGAGATCCGCTCCATAATCGACGTGATGCACGTATCTTTGTGTGACCCTGCTTGGCTTCTTGGGCGTGTATGGGAAGACAAAAGATACAGCGGAGGCACGGGAGGACTAGCAACGTATGCACGGAAAAGACGGCACACGTCAAGGTCATGCCAGTTACACTCTTACCAAAGAAGAGAAGGAAATCTTCTTTGAATGCCTGATCAGTATGAAGGTACCGTCTGGCTTCTCGTCGAATATAAAAGGAATATTAAATATGCCAGAGAAAAAGTTCCAGAACCTAAAGTCTCATGACTGCCACGTGATTATGACACAACTGCTTCTGGTTGCATTGAGGGGGCTTCTACCGGAAAACGTTCGATTAGCCATTGTGAAGCTATGTGCATTCCTCAATGCAATCTCTCAGAAGGTAATCGAACCAGAAATCATACCAAGGTTACAGAATGATTTGGTGCAATGTCTTGTCAATTTCGAGTTGGTGTTCCCACCATCCTTCTTCAACATCATGACGCACGTCCTAGTTCACCTATGCAAAGAGATTAACGTTTTGGGTCCTATATTTCTACATAATATGTTCCCCTTTGAGAGGTTCACGGGAGTCTTGAAGAAATATGTTCATAACCGTGCTAGGCCAGAAGGAAGCATCTCGAAGGGCCATGAAAATGAGGAGGTCATTGAGTTTTGTATTTGTAAGGGCATATTTATCCTTAAGGTGTTTTGGTGATTGATGACAATGCTTTTGCGGACTAATCGTGTGCCCTGAGTATCTCAGATTATTCGTCACTAGGCACAAGGCAGTTTGGTACCCCTCAAAGACTACTGAAGATGGAGTTTTTCTACGATACTTTTTCCGTGGTTTGAGTCGTAGGATAGCCGTACTATTAAGAGGGGGTCCGCATTGGAAAGGTTCGGGTGGAATCATCACGTACACGTCTTCTTCCTTTTCCCACCTTTCCCTTTGCTCTGTGGAGCATCCTCCGTTATCTTCATTATGCAAAAAGAAGGATTCCTAGTGTTGCTGGTCTGTGGCATGCGGTAGTACTGCTCCTAGAAGCGGTAGTACCGCAGGCACCCGCGGTAGTACCGCACGTCGTTGCGGTAGTACCGTAGTTGCCACGGTAGTACCGCTCCTAAGGAGCGGTAGTACCGTGGCCTCGGACCTAGTTCCGCAACACGAGCGGAAGTAGGGGCGGATGTAATTTTTTACATCCGCTCCCTACGCGGTAGTACCGCTCGCCAGGTGCGGCAGTACCGTGCCGGACTTTTGCTCCATTTATTTTTACGCGGAAGTAGGCGCAGATGTATTTTTCTTCATCTATGCCCTTCCCAGGATGAGCCCACTCCAGCGTTGTGGTAGTACCGCAAGAGGGAGTGGTAGTACCACGCCAGCGGAAGTACCGCCCTCGGCCCTTGCGGCTCTGGCCTAGGCTAGCGCCTGCCGTAGCAGAGGTAGTACCACGGCCCGCCGCGGTAGTATCGTGAGCCCTTGCGGTAGTACCGCTTGTCTGGAGCGGTAGTACCGCAAGTCACGGGCTGGTTAAGTGGATGACGGTTGGATTTGTCCCTCCACTATATAAGGGGTGTCTTCTTCCTCTAGTTGACCACCTCTTCCAACCCTAAGCTCCGTTGTTGCTCCAAGCTCCATTTTCGGCTGATCTCTCTCCCTAGCCAATCAAACTTGTTGATTTGCTCAGGATTGGGTGAGAAAGCCCCGATCTACACTTCCACCAAGAGAATTTCGATTCCCCCCACTAATCCCTAGCGGATCCTGTTACTCTTGGGAGTTTGAGCACCCTAGACGGTTGAGGTCACCTTGGAGCCATAGTCTATTGTGGTGAAGCTTCGTGGTGTCATTGGGAGCCTCCAATTAAGTTGTGGAGATTGCCCCGACCTTGTTTGTAAAGGTTCGGTCACCGCCTTCAAGGGCACCAATAGTGAAATCACGACATCTCGCATTGTGTGAGGGCGTGAGGAGAATACGGTGGCCCTAGTGGCTTCTTGGGGAGCATTGTGCCTCCACGCCACTCTAACGGAGACGTACTTCCCCTCAAAAGGAAGGAACTTCGGTAACACATCCTCGTCTCCACCGGCTCCACTCTTGGTTATCTCGTGCCTTTACTTGTGCAAGTTTATTTGTGTTGTATCCCTTGCTTGCTTATGTGTTAGTTGTTATTGCATCATTTAGGTCGCTCACCTAGTTGCATATCTAGACAACCTACTTTGATGCAAAGTTTAAATTGGTAAAGAAAAGATTAAAAAGTGTTAGTTACCTATTCACCCCCCTCTAGTCAACTATATCGATCCTTTCAATTGGTATGAGAGCCTCATCTCTTTATTAACGACTTTGTCGTCCGAAGAGTATGGTTGATACCACAGACGGTGTGGAGGAGCACTCCGGTGTGAATCCTAGCTCGTCTACGGCCGATGGGGGAACCACGGTCTCTCGTGAGGAATTCAATGTGGCTTTAGACACATTGAAAAACTCAATGACGACCGAGGTTGAAAGCATGTTTACTAAATTCCTAGAAGGACTTAAACTATCTACCTCGCTAATTAAAGTGGGTGATCCCACTAACAAGGTGACGGATGCTAACTCCGATAAGGGGGACGCTAATAGTGAAAAGGGTCCTTCTACTAGTGGTAGAAATGGCACCGACATCTTTGCCCATGTGGAACCTCCAACTTATGGATGACCGATTCCCTCTACTCATTTAAATCATGCCGGTCCTCCTCCTAAGATTGTGAAAAATGAGGATTTTGATTCTTGGGTGTATTGCTTCAAGCGTCATTTAAATCATGTTAATACTAATATTTGGAGAATCATTGAAGAAGGTTTCTATCCACATGACCGAAGCAACTTCACCCCTAGAGAAGCCGTGGATAACAAATTCAATGAGAATGCTCTCTTCATCATCCAAGATGCAATTCTCCCCGAAGATCTCCCTCATCTTCGACCCTACGCCATGGCCAAAGACACATGGCATTGCGTAGTATCTGTCTATCGGGGAAGTGCAAGCATTCAATGCTCCAACCATGAAGTGGTGCAAGATGAAGCCGATGAGTTTGCAATGAAGGAAGATGAAGAACCTTGTGAGCTCTTTCGGTGAGTAACCAAACTCGTGGTCTCACTCCGAGATCATGGGAGTAAGGACACGAATGACAATTGGATCAAGCACAAGTTCCTCAAGGCCATGATGCCCTACAACAAGGCCATGTCCTCCGTCATCCGTCAAAGACCGGACTTCCACTCCATGACCTCGAGTGAAGTGTTGGATGAGTTTTTTGCTATGAGAATCTTGGACAAGACCGCTGACAGTGCGGTGCTCCGTTCTCAAAGAACAAAGAAGTCAAATCTTGCCTTGAAGGCCAAGGTTGTTGTGGAAGAAGAGGAAGAAGAGGAAGAAGAGGAAGATGAGGAGGGCAATCCCGAGGATACAAAATATGATTATCATGAGCACATGGCTCTTGCTTCAAGGCAATTTTGGAGCAAGAAGAACACAAGGCCCAATTTCAACAAGAACAATTCAAGTGGGTTCAAGGGCAAGCAACGAGTGAGAAATTGTTACAATTGTTGAAATGTAAGTCACTTTGTTGTGGATTGTCCTTACGAGAAGCGGGAAGACAATGGTGGCAAGCTCATTCAAAAAGACAAAGCCAAGTCCTTCCCCAACAAGAACAACTTCACCAAAAAGACTCCTACTCGAGGGTTAGTGGTTCAAGAAGAATACAATGAGGATGACGATGATGATGAAGATGGAGAAGCAATGGCCATGGCCTCCGTTGCCATTGCCACAACTCCCCGGGTGTCTCTCTTTGATTCACCCAACGAGAACATCACCGCCAAGTGCCTCATGGCTAAAGCCACTAACAAGGTAACCCCCAACATCAAAACCACCATCATTACTAATCCTTCCTTGACGGATTGCATTGATGAAAATGAGGTGTCTAATGAAGAGATGAATGAATTTGAGTCTTTTATGAGTAAACTCAAGGGCAAATCCAAGAAGCACTTTGTTGCTCTCTTGGAACAACTTGGTGAAGCCAATGACATGATCGAGGCTTATGAAGAAACCATCTCTAAGATGGAAGGCCATAGTCGTGACTATGCCGATCAGATATCGGATCTCTCTAATGATCTTGAGGAAGAGAGTGGGCATCGTTTGACTCTTGAGGAGTCACACAACGATGACCATGCTAAATTATAGAAAGATCTTGATCATGCTCTTGTTGTCTCTCGTGTGGCAAACTCTGAGAAGGATAAACTTGGGGTTGATCTTTCTAGACTCAAAGAGGAGTTTGATTTACTTGAAAAGGCTCGCAAGGCCTTGAAGGGTGCTCATGCTAGCCTCAAGGAGTCTCATGCTCAACTTCAAGTGAAGTTAACCAAGGAGAAAGCCACTTTTCCTCATATGGTCTTAATTGATAACGCAACTGCTACTAACCCGTGTTGTAAGCATGTGCATCTTGTGGAGGAGAATGCTCAGTTGAAAGAGCAATTGAAGAAAGGTCTTGTGACATGCATTCAAGGTGAGAAAAACCTTAATGACCTTTTGAGCAATCAAAAGGAAGTTGTGGCAAAGGAGGGAGTTGGGTTTGCCCCCAAGTCCAAGAACAAGAAGAAGAATGACAAGACAAAACGGCCTCCTCCTCTCAAGCAAACATTTTTGAAGGAGGGAGAGGGTGCTCCTAAGGAGAAGAACAATGTGAAGGGTGGTGATGTCAAGAAGGGCAATGCCACCCCTTCCAACAAAGTCGGCGACTTTAACCCCTCTTATGTGTTATGCCGGCTAGTGATGGACATATTTATGCTAAATTTGTTGGTTCTCCTTATGAGTACATTGAATGGTCTATTTGGGTTCCCAAGACCCTTGTTGCTAACATCCAAGGACCCATTACTCAATGGGTACCTAAAACCAAGCATTGATTTCATGTAGGGGTTTGCTTCTGGTGGAGGATCATGGTTGCTCGATAGTGGAGCAACAAATCATATGATCGGAAGCAAGGAGTTGATGGTGGACGTGCACAAGATCCCATCTATGCCCACCAACGTCGAGTGGGGTGATGCCTCGTCTTCTAAGGTATTGGGTCTTGGCAAGGTTGTCATTTATCATGATCTAATGATTGAGAAAGTCATGCTTGTCGAGTCCCTTGCATTCAATCTTCTTTCCGTTCGTCAACTTGCACTCATGGGTTTTGCCACCTTCTTTGATATTGATACTGTGGCCCACTTGTGGAACAAGACTCTTAAAATAGCCTTTGTTGGGCATGTCGAGAACGGTCTCTATGTGATTAACTTTTCGGAGCGACCCACTAAGACTGCGACATGCCTAATGGCTAAAGTTGATGTGGGATGGCTTTGGCATCGCCGTCTAGCCCACGTCAATATGAGATGTTTGCAAAGTCTTCTCAAGGGGGACCATGTTCGTGGACTAACAAATCTTAGGTTTGCCAAAGATCGTGCTTGCAGTGCTTGTATCAAAGGAAAGCTTCATGAAAAGGATCACCCTCCCACAACTATCATTTATTCGAAGAGACCCTTGGATCTCCTTCACATGGATCTCCTTGGGCTCGCATCCTTTGATAGTCTTGGAGGTAGAAAGTATTGCTTGGTGATTGTGGATGATTATTCAAGATACACTTTCGTATTCTTCTTCAAGAGGAAGAGTGAGACTCAACAAACCGTCATCGACTTTGCAAATGAAGCTCAACGTCAACATGATGCAAAGATCTTGACAATAAGAAGTGACAACGGCACCGAGTTCAAGAACTACACCTTGGATGAATTTCTTATTGATGAGGGGATCAAGCATCAATATGCTGCTCCGTATACCCCTCAACAAAATGGTGTCACGGAGAGGAAGAACCGGACGTTGATGGATGCGGCAAGGACCATGACGGCGGAGTTCAAGTCTCCATACAACTTTTGGGATGAAGCCATCAACACAGCATGCCATGCATCCAATCGGCTATATCTCCGCAAAGGCTTGAACAAGACACCTTATGAAATACTTACCGGTAACAAGCCCAACCTCAAGTACTTCCGGGTGTTTGGGTGTCAGTGTTTCATTATCAAGAAAGGTGTTCGTTTGTCTAAATTTGAGGCTAGAGCTTATGAGGGCATATTTGTTGGTTATGCTACAAACTCTCATGCTTACCGTGTCCTCAACAAGTCCACCGGACTCATTGAGGAGACATGTAACATGGAGTTTGACGAAAATAATGGCTCCCAAGTGGAGCAAAGTGGTACTTGTGATGTAGGTGATGAAATTCCTCCCCAATCCATAAGAAGAATGGATGTGGGTCATATCCTACCCATTGAGGAACCCCTTGTGGCTGAAGGAGCAGGACAATGCTCCACTCAGGTGGAGCCATCACTAACCGAAGACCCACACGCTTCCAAAGAACAAAGTGAAGACCCTCAACCTCATGAACAAGACCAAGGGCAAGATCAACCTCAAGATGGTGGTGAACCACCAAATGATGCCCAAGGTCAAGTTCTCCCCCTCGAGCAAGTTCAAGATCAAGAGCAACCTCAAGATCTAGAACAAGCTCAAGATGGCGCTCAAGATAATCAAGTTAACCCTCCTCATTTCACATCCGAGGAGGAATTAGAGCGTTGTGCCGCGAAGATTGCTTCCAAGCTCACCACCAAAGGTCATCTTATGGAGAATGTGGTGGGAAGCCTAAGAAACGGGGTAAGCACTCGTAGACAATCAGCAAACTATTGTGAACATCATGCGTTTGTTTCTTGTGTCGAACCCCAAAAGGTGTATGAGGCGCTCAAGGACCCGGATTGGCTCAATGCCATGCATGAAGAACTCAAAAACTTCGAGCTAACCAAGTGTGGAAATTAGTGCCAAGGCCAACCGGGAATCATAATGTCATAGGGACAAAGTGGATATTCAAGAACAAGCAAGATGCTCTTGGGATTATTGTTCGCAACAAGGCCCGCTTGGTGGCACAAGGCTACTCCCAAGTCGAGGGTATCGACTACGGTGAAACCTTTGCTCCCATTGCTCGCCTTGAATCTATTCGTTTGTTGATTGCTTATGCTTCCCATCATAATTTCACGTTGCAACAAATGGATGTGAAGAGTGCTTTTCTTAATGGTCCCATTAATGAGTTGGTATATGTCAAACAACCCCCCAGGTTCGAAGATCCCTATTTCCCCGATCACGTGTACCAACTCCACAAGGTGCTCTATGGCCTTAAACAAGCCCCACGTGCGTGGTATGAGCATCTTACGGCGTTGTTACAAGATCGTGGGTTTGAAATCAGGAAAATCGACCCCACCCTTTTTACTAAGCTCAAAGGGGAGTTGTTTGTGTGCCAACTATATGTTGATGATATTATTTTTGGTTCCCCTAACAAAGCTTTCAATGAATAATTTGCCGCACTTATGACAACTATACGCACTTCTCCAATTTGGGTTCGAGCTTATCAGGTTGAAAACCTTTTTCATATAAGCATCGCAACTCCAAACTTTAAGAAACGACAGCTTAGGTTTACTGGTAAACCATAGTTCATACGGTGTCATCTCAACGGATTTAGATGGTGCCCTATTAAACGTGAATGCAGCTGTCTCTAATGCATAACCCCAAAACGATAGTGGTAAACTGATAAGAGACATCATAGATCGCACCATATCTAGTAAAGTACGATTACGACATCCGGACACACCATTACATTGTGGTGTTCCAGGTGGCGTGAGTTTGTGAAACTATTCCACATTGTTTTAATTGAAGACCAAACTCGCAACTCAAATATTTGTCTCCGCGATCAGATCGCAGAAACTTTATTTTCTTGTTATGATGATTTTTCCACTTCACTCTGAAATTCTTTGAACCTTTCAACTATTTCAGACTTATGTTTCATCAAGTAGATATACCCACCTCTGCTCAAATCATCTTGTGAAGGTCAGAAAATAACGATACTTGCCACGAGCATCAACACTCATTGGATCGCATACATCGGTATGTATTATTTCCAATAAGTCAGTAGCTTGTTCCATTGTTCCGGAGAACAGAGTTTTAGTCATCTTGCCCAAAAGGCACGGTTCGCAAGCATCAAATGATTCATAACCAAGTGATTCCAAAAATCCATCTTTATGGAGTTTCTTCATGCGCTTTACACCGATATGACCCAAATGGCAGTGCCACAAATAAGTTGCACTATCATTATTAACTTTGCATCTTTTGGCATCAATATTATGAATATGTGTATCACTACGATCGAGATCCAACAAACTATTTTCATTGGGTGTATAACCATCGAAGGTCTTATTCATGTAAACAGAATAACAATTATTCTTTAACTTCAAATGAATAACCGTATCGCAATAAACATGATTAAATCATATTCATGCTCAACGCAAACGCCGTATAACATTTATTTAGGTTTAACACTAATCCCGAAAGTATAGGGAGTGTGCGATGATGATCATATCAATCTTGGAACCACTTCCAACACTCATCGTCACTTCACCCTCAACTAGTCTCTGTTTATTCCGTAACTCCTCGAGTTACTAATATTTAGCAACCGAACAAGTATCAAATACTCGGGGGCTACTATAAACACTAGTAAGGTACACATCAATAACCTGTATATCAAATATACCCTTGTTCACTCTGCCATCCTTCTTATCCACCAAATATTCAGGGTATTTCCGTTTCCAGTGACCATTTCCTTTGCAGTGTAAGCACTCAGTTTCAGGCTTTGGTTAAGCTTTGGGATTCTTCATGGGAGTGACAACTTGCTTGTCATTCTACTTGAAGTTCCCTTTCTTTCCCTTTGCCCTTTACTTGAAACTAGTGATCTTGTCAACCATCAACACTTGATGCTCTTTCTTGATTTCTACCTTCGTCAATTTCAACATCACGAAGAGCTCGAGAATCGTTTTCGTCATCCCTTGCATACTATAGTTCATCACAAAGTTCTACTAACTTGGTGATGGTGACTAGAGAACTCTGTCAATCACTATCTTATCTGGAAGATTAACTCCCACTTGATTCAAGAGATTGTAGTACCCAGACAATCTGAGCACATGCTCACTAGTTGAGTGATTCTCCTCCATCTTTTATCCATAGAACTTGTTGGACACTTCATATCTCTCAACTCGGGTATTTGCTTGAAATATTAACTTCAACTCCTGCAACATCTCACATGGTCCGTGACGTTCAAAACGTCTTTGAAGTCCCGATTCTAAGCCGTTAAGCATGGTGCACTAAACTATCAAGTAGTCATCATATTGAGCTAGCCAAACGTTCATAACATCTGCATCTGCTCCTGCAATAGGTCTGTCACCTAGTGGTGCATTAAGGACATAATTCTTCTGTGCAGCAATGAGGATAAACCTCAGATCACGTATCCAATCCGCATCATTGCTACCAAAATCTTTCAACACAATTTTCTCTAGGAACATATCAAAATAAACATATGAAAGCAACAATGCAAGCTATTGATCTACAACATAATTTGCAAAATACTACTAGGACTAAGTTCATGATAAATTTAAGTTCAATTAATCATATTACTTAAGAACTCCCACTTAGATAGACATCCCTCTAATCCTCTAAGTGATTGCGTGATCCATATCAACTACACCATGTCCGATCATCATGTGAGATGGAGTAGTTTTCAATGGTGAACATCACTATGTTGATCATATCTACTATATGATTCACGTTTGACCTTTCGATCTCCGTGTTCCGAGGCCATATCTGTATATGCTAGGCTCGTCAAGTTTTAACCTGAGTATTTCGCGTGTGCAACTGTTTTGCACCCGTTGTATTTGAACGTAGAGCCTATCACACCCGATCATCACGTGGTGTCTCAGCATGAAGAACTTTCACAATGGTGCATACTCAGGGAGAACACTTCTTGAAAATTTTAATGAGAGATCATCTTAAAATGCTACCGTCAAACTAAGCAAAATAAGATGTATAAAAGATAAACATCACATGCAATCAATATAAGTGATATGATGTGGCCATCATCATCTTGTGCTTGTGATCTCCATCTCCAAAGTACTGTCATGATCTCTATCGTTACCGGCACGACACCATGATCTTCATCATCTTGATCTATATCAATGTGTCGTCACATGGTCGTCTCGCCAACTATTGCTCTTGCAACTATTGCTATCGTATAGCGATAAAGTAAAGCAATTATTTGGCACTTGCGTCTTATGCAACAAAGAGACAACCATAGGGATTCTGCCAGTTGCCGATAACTTCAACAAAACATGATCATCTCATACAACAACTTATATCTCATCACGTCTTGACCATATCACATCACAACATGCCCTGCAAAAACAAGTTAGATGTCCTCTACTTTGTTGTTGCAAATTTTACGTGGCTCCTACGGGCTGAGCAAGAACTGTTCTTACCTACGCATCAAAACCACAACGATAGTTCGTCAAGTTAGTGTTGTTTTAACCTTCTTAAGGACCGGGCGTAGCCACACTCGGTTCAACTAAAGTTGGAGAAACAAACACCCGCTATTCACCTGTGTGCGAAGCACGGCGGTAAAACCAGTCTCGCGTAAGTGTACGCGTAATGTCGGTCCAGGCCGCTTCATCCAACAATACCGCTGAACCAAAGTATGACATGCTGGTAAGCAGTATGACTTGTATCGCCCACAACTCACTTGTGTTCTACTCGTGCATATAACATCAACGCATAAAACCTGGCTCGGATGCCACTGTTGGGGAACGTAGTAATTTCAAAAAAATTCCTACGCACATGCAAGATCATGGTGATGCATAGCAACGAGAGGGGAGAGTGTGTCCACGTACCCTCGTAGACCGAAAGTGGAAGCGTTAGAACAACGCGGTTGATGTAGTCGTACGTCTTCACGGCCCGACCGATCAAGCACCGAAACTACGGCACCTCCGAGTTCTAGCACACGTTCAGCTCGATGACGTCCCTCGAACTCCGATCCAGCCGAGTGTCGAGGGAGAGTTCCGTCAGCACAACGGCGTGGTGACGATCTTGATGTTCTACCGTCGCAGGGCTTCGCCTAAGCACCGCTATAATATTATCGAGGAGGACTATGGTGGAGGGGGCACCGCACATGGCTAATAGATCTCAAGGATCAATTGTTGTTGTCTCTTTGGGGTGCCCCCCTGCCCCCATATATATAGGAGCAAGGGGGAAGGCGGCCGGCCTATGGAGGAGGCGCACCAAGGGGGGAGTCCTACTCCCACCGGGAGTAGGACTCCTCCTTTCCTTGTTGGAGAAGGAAAGAGGAGGAGTAGGACTCCTCCTTTCCTTGTTGGAGAAGGAAAGAGGAGGAGAGGGAGAAGGAAAAGTGGGCTCCCCCCTTGTCCAATTCGGACCAGAGGGGGGCGCAGGCCTCCTTACTTTTGGCCTCTCTCCTCTATTCCCGTATGGCCCAATAAGGCCCATATACTCCCCGGCGAATTCCCGTAACTCTCCGGTACTCCGAAAAATACCCGAATCACTCGGAACCTTTCCGAAGTCTGAATATAGTCGTCCAATATATCGATCTTTATGTCTCGACCATTTCGAGACTCCTCGTCATGTCCCCGATCTCATTCGGGACTCCCAACTCCTTCGGGACATCAAAACTCATGAACTCATAATATAACTGTCGTCGAAACCTTAAGCGTGCAGACCCTACGGGTTCAAGAACAATGTAGACATGACCTAGAACTATTCTTGGTCAATAACCAATAGCGGAACCTGGATGCCCATATTGGCTCCTACATATTCTACGAAGATCTTTATCGGTCAAATCGCATAACAACATACTTTGTTCCGTTTGTCATCGGTATGTTACTTGCCCGAGATTCGATCATCGGTATCCAATACCTAGTTCAATCTCGTTACTGTCAAGTCTCTTTACTCGTTACGTAATGCATCATTCCGTAACTAACTCATTAGCTACATTGCTTGCAAGGCTTATAATGATGTGCATTACCGAGAGGGCCCATAGATACCTCTCCAACAATCGGAGTGACAAAACCTAATCTCGAAATACGCCAACCCAACATGTACCTTTGGAGACACCTGTAGTACTCCTTTATAATCACCCAGTTACGTTGTGACGTTTGGTAGCATCCAAAGTGTTCCTCCGGTAAACGGGAGTTGCAAAATCTCATAGTTACAGAAAACATGTATAAGTCATGAAGAAAGCAATAGCAACATACTAAATGATCATGTGCTAGGCTAACGGAATGGGTCATGTCAATCACATCATTCTCCTAATGATGTGATCCCGTTAATCAAATGATAACTCATGTCTATGGCTAGGAAACTTAACCATCTTTGATTCACGAGCTAGTCAAGTAGAGGCATACTAGTGACACTATGTTTGTCCATGTATTCACACATGTATTATGTTTCCGGTTAATACAATTCTAGCATGAATAATAAACATTTATCATGAAATAAGGAAATAAATAATAACTTTATTATTGCCTCTAGGGCATATTTCCTTCAATAGGGGGAGTATTGTTCTCTCAATGAACTCTCCCTCCCCCCATTATGCATAAATTGATCAACTCTTTCACATTCGCCATTGTTGATGGTACTTGTGCTTCAAAGACGAGTTTTGGTCATGGGCCCAAGGATAATTCTTCGCGTGCCATACCAATCAACTCAAACATAGGTGGCTCCATCCACCGCCCTCTCCTTGGAGAGGTCGGTTCTCGTGTTGTGTTCCTCCTCCTGCCTAGCTTGTGTTCGTTCGCTTGAAGGCTTCTTGCAAAGCCGTTTTTCTTTCCTTGGCTGGAATTGCATTTTCTTGGGTAACGGTACTACCGTGGCACGCCACGGTACTACCGCAGGGCAGGGTACTACCGGAACCAGCGCGACAATAATTTTTTACTGCTGCTGGTGGAGCAGTACTACCACCCACGGCGCGGTACTTCCGCCCGGGCGGTAGTAACGCGATGACGCGCGGTACTACCGTGTTGTAGTGAGCACGCGGGGGGTAAGAGTGGGCAGGGGGAGTTCCAACTCCCCCATACCCATTCACTCTTACTTCCCACGCCGCCTCTCTCTCTCCTGCCCACGAACAGCGCCGGAGGCCCTCTCCGGATCTCCGTCCCCAGCCGCTCTCCTCGGATTCCAACCGGTGGGATCGTTCCTCACCATGTCCTCTTGTCATGGACCAAGGTTTCTCCCCAAAATCCATCTCTTGTTGGTTTGTTCTTGTGCTTCTAGGTTTTTGGGGAGATGCATGCGGTTCCTGAGGTTTTAGGCTAAATCTGTGCAAGAGTAGGATGTAGGAGAGTAGTAATGCGTAGAGATAGTACTTGCTATGTTGCCCCGTGATAGATTTGATTGACCGTAGTACCGCTTTGCTGCCGCGGTAGTACTCAGATCCAGTGGCGGTTTTGGATCTGACTCCGTGCGGTACTATCGCACCTCCCGAGCGGTACTACCGCTGGAGCGGTACTACCACATCTCCAACCCAGTACTACCGCCCGCGCGGTACTACCATGACTTGGAGCGGCACTAATTTTTTACTACCGCGCATGCAAAGCAGTGCTACCGTTGTTGTCAAATATCTCATGTGGCAATTCCAAATGCTAGAACTACTTGTTTCTCAGCCTTTTGTGTTCTTTGCATTGATCCTTCTCACTTTTGTGTGTGTTCTTGTGCCTTGTGTCTTAGGTGGTGGCTCCGGTACCTCTGCTCGCCGTTCCAATCCAAGCCGTGACACGGGGTCAAGCGTCTGCGCAATCAAGATGAAGCTCCAGAGGGCTCCCGTGCCCTCCAACACAGGACCAAATCCACCGCCTCCAAGGACAACGAACCCACCTTGGGTATGGATGAGATACCACTCGCTGAGTTCATCTCTCGCAGGAGGATCAACCCCTATGTGCAACCCCGTGCCAACTTCCGAGGGAATGATATGTTCTGGACCAAGCAATAGAATCTGATTTATCTGGATGTTATCAAGGCCAAGCGGAACATCTATGTGGACATGCACTAGATAAACATGCATCATATGAGGGAAGCAAAGCACCGGGACTACTTTGGTGAGGCTCTGGATCTTGTGGAGCAATTTGGCATTGAGCACATAATCTCTTTTCACAAAGACTATGATCCTGAGATTGTGGCTCGGATCTTTTGCTTCGGTGCACTTTTTTTCTGATGAGGAACGGACTATGACTTGGATGACCAATGGTTAGAAGCTGTCTGCTACTTGGAAGGAGTTCATGACTTTGCTTGGTGTTCAGGATGAGGGGCTTGCCACACCCCAAGGCCTCGTGTGGACCAATTCTGAGGAGAACAACGAGGAGACCACTCCTACTGCCGAGTCTGACGAGGAGCGTGCGTCTAACTACTCCGCTTGAGCCACCACTTGTGTTTTAGGTGTCCTCTCTGCCTTTTTGGCGTCTCGATGCCAAAGGAGGAGAGAGTGTAGGGATTTGCGAGTATTGTGTCGAGTCTTGTGTCGTGCTTGTGTTTGCTTTCTTCGCTTTTGTTCCGTTGAACCTTGCTTGTTTTCGTTTAGTTTGCTCGTGAGACCTGGTCTATCATATGGTGTAATACATATGCTACCTATCATACCTTACTTGAGCTTATGTTATCTTGTGCTACTTATGTTATGCTCATATTTATCTTGTTGTCCATATGCCTTGTTTACAAAATATAGGGGGAGTGTTGATCCTAGTATACGTGCCGTGCAGTCCAAAGCACTTATCTAGAGAGCACGCATCTAGGTGGAGCTCGTCTATATTTTGTAGTTGTGGAGTTTGCATATGTCCTATATTGTTTCCCTTTGAGTGCAAATCCCGTATTGTCATCAATCCACCAAAAAGGGGGAGATTATAAGGGCATATTTATCCCTAAGGTGTTTTGGTGATTGATGACAATGCTTTTGCGGACTAATCGTGTGCCCTGAGTATCTCAGATTATTCGTCACTAGGCACAAGATGGTTTGGTACCCCTCAAAGACTACTGAAGACGGAGTTTTTCTATGATTCTTTTTCGGTGGTTTGAGTCGTAGGATAGCCATACTATTAAGAGGGGGTCCACGTTGGAAAGGTTCGGGTGGAATCATCACGTACATGTTTTCTTCCTTTTCCCGCCTTTCCCTTTGCTCTGTGGAGCATCCTCCGTTATCTTCATTATGCAAAAAGAAGGATTCCTAGTGTTGCATGCGGTAGTACTACTCCTAGAAGCGGTAGTACCGCAGGCACCCGCGGTAGTACCACACGCCGTTGCGGTACTACCGTAGGTGCCCACGGTAGTACCACTCCTAAAGAGCGGTAGTACCGTGGCCTCGGACCTAGTTCCGCAACACGAGCGGAAGTAGGGGCGGATGTAATTTTTTACATCCGCTCCCTACGCGGTAGTACCGCTTGCCAGGCGCGGTAGTACCGTGCCAGAATTTTGCTCCATTTATTTTTCTGCGGAAGTAGGCGCGGATGTATTTTTCTTCATCCATGCCCTTCCCAGGACTAGCCCACTCTAGCCTTGCGGTAGTACCGCAAGGGGGAGCGGTAGTACCGCGCCAGTGGAAGTACCGCCCTCAGCCCTTGCGGCTCTGGCCTGGGCTAGCGCATGCCGTAGCAGTGGTAGTACCGCGGCCCGCCGTGGTAGTACCGTGAGCCCTTGCGGTAGTACCGCTTGTCTGGAGCAGTAGTACCGCAAGTCACGGGCTGGTTAGGTGGATAATGGTTGGATTTGTCCCTCCACTATATAAGGGGTGGCTTCTTCCTCTAGTTGACCACCTCTTCCAACCCTAAGCTCCATTGTTGCTCCAAGCTCCATTTTCGCCCGATTTCTCTCCCTAGCCAATCAAACTTGTTGATTTGCTCGGGATTGGGTGAGAAGGCCCTGATCTACACTTCCACCAAGAGAAATTCGATTCCCCCACTAATCCCTAGCGGATCTTGTTACTCTTGGGTGTTTGAGCACCCTAGACGGTTGAGGTCACCTCGGAGCCATAGTCCATTGTGGTGAAGCTTCGTGGTGTCGTTGGCAGCCTCCAATTAAGTTGTGAAGATTGCCCCAACCTTGTTTGTAAAGGTTCGGTCGCCGCCTTCAAGGGCACCAATAGTGGAATCACGGCATCTCGCATTGTGTGAGGGCGTGAGGAGAATACGGTGGCCCTAGTGGATTCTTGGGGAGCATTGTGCCTCCACACCGCTCTAACGGAGACGTACTTCCCCTCAAAAGGAAGGAACTTCGGTAACACATCCTCGTCTCCATCGGCTCCACTCTTGGTTATCTCGTGCCTTTACTTGTGCAAGCTTATTTGTGTTGTATCCCTTGCTTGCTTATGTGCTAGTTGTTATTGCATCATATAGGTTGCTCACCTAGTTGCATATCTAGACAACCTACTTTGATGCAAAGTTTAAATTGGTAAAGAAAAGATTAAAAAGTGTTAGTTGCCTATTCACGCCCCCTCTAGTCAACTATATCGATCCTTACACTATTGACTTTATTCCTGACCTTAAGCCGATTGGTGTTCCTGAATCGCGGCATAAGGGTAGACTAGATGGAAAAGGCACGCTAGGAGGGGATCAAATAATATGTATGGACGGGCATTCTCTCACTGAAGCACACTACACAGTTCTACAGAGTTCCGCCTTGGTGGCTCCGTATATGGAGGAACACAAGAATTTTCTACACTCCAAACACCCGGAGCAGTGTGAGGATTGGATTACACGTGAAAAAACGGGGACTTTCGCCGGTTGGTTGCAGACACGTGCCATGCAGGATGGCGATATTGAAGATGAGGTGTACTTGTTGTCCCAGTTACCATCTTCGAATATAATGACTTTCAAAGGGTACGAGATAAATGGGAATACATTTTGCACGATCACCCAAGATAAGAAGAGCACCAACCAAAATAGTGGTGTCCGCTTTGATGCAACAACCAACACGGGAAAGGAAACATATTATGGTTACATAAAGGACCACTACAAGAAATATGTCAACTTATGACCACCACTATTGGTCACTGAAAGGTCACAAATTTCCATTTACGACCTTTTTGTGACCAAAAACAGAAGGTCAAAAGCTGCCCGTCGTAAACTGACTATAGCGACCTTTCTTCTGGAATGGTCAAAGATGTTTACGACCAAAATATTCCTACTGTGGCGTTTTGGTCACTAGCAACCTCCCCCAGGACACGTAGGCATCCAGTGTGGCAAGCTGATGTGGCACAAGATTCAGCCCGGTCCAATTCGATTTTCTACATGGGCCGAGCCCAACAATTCAGCCTATTTGTGTTTTTTTTGTGTGTCAATTTTTGGTTGGGTACATGGGCCAAGCCCAATATTGCAGCCTTTTTATTGTTGGGTTGTGGCCTTTTTGTCTAAACGAATTTAGTTTTTCTTTTTTTTCCCAAAAGAAGGGTCCACTAGTCAGATGGGTACCAGTTGTCATCATCAGTTAGCTGTAGCCTTTTCAGGTGCAGTACACAGGAATACAATTTTACACAGATATATTGTTGAGAATTTTTCATAATTTTGCTGTCAAAGCAGCATGTACACAGGAATACAATTTTGCTATCAAAGCAACATTTCAAACGTACATAAAAACCAGCAAAAAGAGATTACAATATGCCATTTGTCTCGGATCTTGCATGCGCAGCATCTCACATTCATGTACAGGAGAGGAGGAGGGGCTTGAGTTGTCCTGAAGGATACGCATTCCTGAAGGACACAAAAAGTAGAGGTATTATTTTGGACAATAAGCTCCAAGACAACATTGTAGGCTATTAACATAAAATAAGTTATTATCAGGTTAAGCCTCCTTAGTTTAGTGATCACCATGAGATAGATAGCAGTACATTTGTTATACAGAGCAGCAACAATGAAAATAACAAAAAATTAAAATATAAGTGTGGCAGCGCCTAGAACATTTGCTAGAAAGAACATGCTTCCACCTTGTTTCAACAGAACTTTTAAACTTAATAGTAATGTGCATCCATGGTATCATCAGTCTTAACCAAACTAGAGCAAGTAAAGGAGCCAATAGTTCTAGTTCAGGTCATGTTATCATATCAGGTATTGCATAGAGACATGATTCACACTTTCACAGATGTGGTAGACAGAGATGCGGAAGCCTTTCTAAATTGGCGCAGCTCCAATTAAATTAAGCTTAGAGGAAGGCAATAAGCGAACAGTCTTAAGATGTAGTACCAAACAATAGTGAACACATATTGAAACATCAACCTCTCTTTTGTTTGCGAATGGGAGATATCAACCTCAGTTTGCAGCAAGACATAGTACACAGTTATCTCTTTTCTATGAAGACATGCACATTTTGATAGCCAAATGAGATAGATAGCAGTACATACGCCAGCCAAAGTGTGCACATCTGGTCTACTGAATTCAAGTAAAAAATGCATTCCAGACTTGAAAAGAAGAAGGGATTGCTAAGGGATTGCTAGGTGTCAGTGGAACTGATTAAAATTAAGTGCATTCTGCCCCTGATAATGTGTGGTCGGTTATGAAAACTGCTGCACATACCCCTGTTCCATCCTTCGTGTTGTAGTCAGTCCCATAAACCGTCAGCAACTAGGCCTACCAATCACTTGAACCCAAACTAAAAATAGAAGAACTACATCAGGAGTTATTTATGCTGTAATTTTACTAACATGGGAAGTTATTTAGTGAATAGAACCCGGAGCAGAGGAGACAACGATGCACATGATGAACATCAACCAATTTAACAGCAGTGTGGCTCAAAGGTAGTATGAGAGTAGTGGACCATTACCTTCTCTTCTTGGCCAGATTTGATGAACATCCTGCAAATAGGGAAGGAAGCAAACAGAACACAAGAGTTAGGAACACATTCGTAGTAACAAACAGGGTTGGCAACGGCAATTCAGAATAGTTTGGTTTGTGATATACCTTAGGAAGGTCTTAGCGGTAGGATTTCCCATCTCAAACTTGAGATTGTTTAGTACATTCCTCTCCATCTTAATAGCTGCACATGCCCACAAGAACCCAGATCAGCATTCTAGCTAGGGTCGTCCAATTGCAAGATCTCACAAATGAACCAAGCAAGCAAGAGAAGAACACACACCTCCTGCTTCATGTAGGTGTTGTCGGTGATGTAGCAGAAGTCCTCCACATTTGGGGGGCTGATCTCCTCGTACTTACTGGATCCACACAACGGATCTGAAGTCAGGCTCATATCTTGATTTAACTGAACACTCGGCACAAAAATGAGGATAAAACGGGGGCTTACGAGGCAATGAGCATGGCAGAGACGCCGAGGAGCTGCAGCTTCTGACGGTTGAGGGAGTTGGACGAGAGGAAGCGGTCGATGTAGGAGACAGTGAGGTAGAGCGTGTCGGAGACGAGCTTGTACTCCTCGGCGACCTCGACGAGCCAGTCGACGAGGATGCCGCGCATATTGGGGGTGACGTCCACCTGCACCCTCTCGATGTAATCCGCCGCCGGCCGCCGTCTCGCCTGAACCTTGCGATGAACGAGGAAATTGATTAAACCAATGTGACCGAGGAAGAACGGCGCGTACCTCCATGGATCCGAGGTAGGAGTAGATGTCGGACGCGTACGGAGCGCAGAGCTGCGGGTCGCCGGTCTCGTCGACCGCGTCCGTCACCGGCTTGGACGCAGGGAGGTATAGGGTGGCAGATCTGGCCGCAGAAACCTAGTGGATGGATGGATCCCGGAGTAGAGGAGAGCAGGTGGGGTGGCTACACTAGCTTCTAGGGGATTAGAGGATGGGATCCGCGCCGTGATCCGGACGGGAGGAGGATGGGATCTACACAAGGCCGTCGTCGGGGTTTGTGGCGTGGTGGAGGCGGCCGTGAGGAGGGGAGGAGGAGATGGCGAGGGAGGGAGGGCGCCGCCGCCGGCGAGGGGATGGTACGGTTAGAGAGGGGTGGCGGCGTCGATCTGGATCGGGGAGATAGAGGGAGGCGGCGGGCGGGCGGAAGGAAGGGAGGAGAGGTTAGTGGATCTGGGTAGAGGAAGAAGGGCTCGCG
>NC_041383.1:89119999-89134448 GCF_002162155.2 Triticum dicoccoides
GGTGAGGGAAGGGGATGGGAGAGAGGAGGAGGGCGTGGGGGAGGGCGTGGGGGAGGCCATGGCCGTCGGGAGCTCGGACAGAGGGAGGTGGATGCGGCGATCTGGAAAGGAGGAGGTGGCAGCGGCGATCTGGAAGGGAGGAGGAGATGGGGACGAGGGAGGAAGGGGGCGAGAGGGGAGGGGATCTGAGCTAGGGTTTGGGCTGCGGGTGGGGGGTATCTCCTTTTCTTTCTTTTTTTCTTCTTTTCTATAGATAGATGGATGGATGGATGTGGGATGGATAGATGGATGGATGGATGGATGGACGCCATGTCATCGATCCATGGACAGAGTTACGATTGTTTCAGAAAATCAGTGATGTAAAATAGTTTTCAAATACTAAAAATAGAGGGATTTTATGAAGTAGCTATCAAAAATATTATGCAAAAGGGCAGCACACAAGCTTTCACTAGAGTAAGACCACATTTTATGGATTAGGACCAATTTGTATGCATTTTTCATATTTCTAGCTATTTTTAATCATTTTTTGAGTGCACGAAATGAGGTTTTTTTGTGAAGGACCTACCATATATTTGTTGCAAAATTGTACCAAATAATTTTTACAAAATACTAGGACATATTTAATGCACAATTGACAAAATGGTTGGGTGTCAAAAGTTTTGATCCACCTCTGGTGAAAAAGACAAATTCCCACCGATTCAGCTGGAAGCGGGTCAAATTTGAACTGCAGCTGCCTCGTAGTTTGCTATTTATTTTTGCCAAAAATCATTTCTAGGTACATAAGTATCTATTTAATTAGAGAAACATCAAAAGTTTTCCAAGATTCAACCACTAGCTAGGAACAGTCAAGCCCGCCATTTTGACCGCATTTTGAAACGGGCATAAAAAATTCAAAAAATTCAAAAAAATTGGGAAACCTTGGCATTATGTCATTATATGTGACCAAGTTTCCAGGAAAAATAATAAACTTGTAATACGGTAATTATTTTAAAAAAGTGTTCTCAGAAACGAGCTATCATGTGTGGAGATCAATGGCTTTCAAGCCAAATGATCAATCTTATGGCCACATTCATGGCATAGTTTGTTCAAATGATCTCATATTGTGCACAAGGGTGCATATTAGAATGGAAAACAATGTTGCCTAAGGACGTTTTCATTTTTGTTGGACGAAAAAACCATTTTCCATTTTTTGAGTGCCCGAAGGGAGGTTTTTTTGTGAAGGAACTACCAAATAATTCTTGCAAAATTGGACCAAATCATTTTTATAAAATACTAGGCCATATTTAATGCACAATTGACAAAATGGTTGGGTGTAAATTTTTTTGATCCACCTCTCGTGAAAAAGGCAAATTTCCGCCGATTCAGGTGGAAGCGGGTCAAATTTGAACTGCAGCTGCCTCATAGTTTGCTATTTATTTTTTTAAAAAATCATTTCTAGGTACATAAGTATCTATTTAATCAGAGAAACACCAAAAAAATTCCAAGATTCAACCACTAGCTAGGAACGGTCAAGCCCGCCGTTTTGACCGCATTTTGAAATGGGCATAGAAAATTCAAAAAAAAAAATTGGGGAACCTTTGCATTGCGTCATCATATGTGGCCAAGTTCCTAGGAAAAATAACAAACTTCTAATACGACAATTATTTTAAAAAAGTGTTCTCAGAAACGAGCTATCACGTATGGAGATCAATGGCTTTCAAGCCAAATGATCAATCTTATGGCCACATTCATGGCATAGTTTGTTCAAATGATCTCATATTGTGCACAAGGGTGCATATTGGAATGGCAAACAATGTTGCCTAAGGAAGTTTTCATTTTCTTTGGACAAAAAAACCATTTTTCATTTTCCGAGTGCCTGAAAGGAGGTTTTTTTGTGAAGGAACTACCAAATAATTGTTGAAAAATTGGACCAAATCAATTTTCTAAAATACTAGGACATATTTAATGCACAATTGACAAAATGGTTGGGTGTAAAAAGTTTTGATCCACCTCTCGTGAAAAAGACAAATTTCCGCCGATTTAGTTGGAAGCGGGTCAAATTTGAACTGCAGTTGCCTTATAGTTTGCTATTTATTTTTTTAAAAAATAATTTCTAGGTACATAAGTATCTATTTAATCAGAGAAACACCAAAAGTTTTCCAAGATTCAACCACTAGCTAGGAACGGTCAAGCTCGCCGTTTTGACCGCATTTTGAAACGGGCATAAAATATTCAAAAAAATCAAAAAATTGGAAAACCTTCGCATTGTGTCATTATATGTTACCAAGTTTCCAGGAAAAATAATAAACTTGTAATACGGTAATTATTGTAAAAAAGTGTTCTCAGAAATGAGCTATCAAGTGTGAAGATTCATGGCTTTCAAGCCAAATGATCAATCTTATGGCCACATTCATGGCATAGTTTGTTCAAATGATCTCATATTGTGCACAAGGATGCATATTGGAATAGCAAACAATGTTGCCTAAGGAAGTTTTCATTTTCGTTGGACGAAAAAACCATTTTCCATTTTTCGAGTGCCCGAAAGGAGGTTTTTTTGTGAAGGAACTACCAAATAATTGTTGCAAAATTGGACCAAATCATTTTTATAAAATACTAGGCCATATTTAATGCACAATTGACAAAATGGTCTGGTGTAAAATTTTCTTATCCACCTCTCGTGAAAAAGACAAATTTCTGCCGATTCAGCTGGAAGCGGGTCAAATTTGAGCTGCAGCTGCCTCATAGTTTGCTATTTATTTTTTCCAAAAATCATTTCTAGTTACATAAGGACCTATTTAATCATAAATACATGGTTTGGTGGCGATACGTCGAGATTTGGGCGGTGGCGAGGGCCCCAACTCTAGAGCGCGTAAACTCGCATGCCCGCCGCGTGGTCACCGCGTGACCGTGGCGTTGCCATGTGTTCTGGGCGGACTAGGCATGTCTAGTGGGTTGGGCACTCCTCAGGTTGGTGCTAGGAAGAAAATTACAACATAAGATTCTCACGAGGAGACCAATCGATGCTCAAACATGAATTAGCAGCCAAGTGTTTGATTAGCGGTACGGGAAATGTACATGGCTAATGGGCGTGAGTTTTGGCTGAGGATGATCAGTTACTAAGAAGACCGTTTTCACAAATTTTCAGCTCAAAAGGAGGAGCCTAGGTGGTACTTGCTTTGCAAACCACCACACTGGACATAAATACGAATGTTGAAGCTCGGCTCAAAATAATGAATGGATTGAGCTGGCATTTGGTGGAGGATGGTTATTTGGGCATAGGAAAGCATTGTAGAAAATGGATACTATTTGGACATGCCAAAGTGGTACTTCCTTCACGAACTGTTACTCTGAACAGAATAGGAAAATGAATATTTTTGAATTATTTTTGAACTAGGCAAGGAAGGTTTTTACATATTTGACGAAGATATGACCCAAAGAATTTATGAGATTTTTTTGGGAATTTTGGGAATGACAGAAATATAGGTTGCTTCACAACCTAGGGCAAAAACTGCCACATGGACATGACACATAGGCAAAACTGATGAGGTGGCGCCTAGTCATAGCAACCCACCACAATTTACAAGGCTATGACCATCTATATTGGTCGTTAACAACTAGAAATAAGGCAGCGGACTAGCACTGTTAGCTTTATGACCATTTCATGTAAGGAAATTATGACCTTTCTGACCAAAATGGTCGCAATGGTTTAGGGTTTGGAGCCCCTCGAACAGCTTTTGACCAATTGGTCTCAAATGGTCATAAATCTATGACCAATTCTTCCAGGGTCACTGACAGAAGGTCATAAGTTGACATATTTCTTGTAGTGGACATATGGGAACTTAACTATGAAGGTCCCTTTGTTTCGGCGCAAATGGGTCAATATGACACGAGGCGGGGTAACGGAAGACCGGCAGTATAGAATGACAACAGTGGATCTCAACAATCTTGCGCATGCAGACGAACCATTCATCCTAGCCATTGATGTGGCGCAGGTTTTCTATGTGAAAGACATGTCTACCAGTCCGAGAAAAAGAAAAGATAAGGAAGCAAATGCATCATATGATGAGCCAAAGCGCCACATAGTTCTTTCAGGGAAAAGAAACATCGTGGGAGTGGATGACAAGACAGACATGTCAGAAGATTATGAAAATTTTCATGAAATTGCTCCATTCACAGTGAATATTGATCCGAGCATCCAGTTAAATGATGAAGATTGTCCATGGTTACGGCGCAAAGGGACGCACGCGAAGAAAAAGTTTCACACCAAAATATCCCACTCTGGGATGTGATAGGCTTCACCGTCATCACTTTCTTCTGTAGTGACTTTCTGGACTTATATATCTGGAAAGTGTTGCTTCGAACAAACCGGAGGGAATCTTTGTAATAGTTAGGGTTAGGGTACTTATGTGTTTTGGCATTTGGAACGCGAAGAAATTTGATGTGCAAAAATTGGATGCACTTCGTCTACAAATTAGTTCGTCAAATAATTCAAATTTAAACTATTCAAATTTGAAAACTACTGGGACTAACAGAAAGTTTGTGATTTTTTTACCTAAAGAAAAAATATTCAGAAATAAATAAACAAAAATAAATAAATTAGAAAAGAAAAAAATATTTTTTTTGAGACAAAAACTAAATAAAAAAGCCCACCTACTGGGCCACAGCGTCCTGCATACAACTAGTAACCCAACCTGTAGTTGGGCCAGGATGCAGGCCCGCAAGGCCTAGTAGGCCCACAAGGCAGAGCAGTAGAGTTAGGCCTAGAAGCCTGCTAAAGGGAGGAGTTTGAGAGAGCAGCCGCGCGAGGGCTTTTAAACAGGTGCGGGCGCCCCTCGGCTAGCGAGGTGGGACTAAACTTGCCCGCACCGCACCTACGCCAGCACACCCCTTTAGTACCGGGTGGTAGCTCCAACTGGTACTAAAGGGAGGGTCTTTAGTACCGGTTGTAGCCACCACCCGGTACTAAAGGGGGGGGCGCTTCCCGCCGCTTCGCCTGGCCAAAACAGCCCTTTAGTACCGGTTGGTGGCTACAACTGGTACTAAAGGGTGTTCTATATAAGAAAACACTTCAAAAAAATCATTTTCTCATCTCTCCCTCTGCTTTTCTTCTCCTCTGCCCCCGTCGCCGCCGCCCCTCGTCGCCGGCCCCGTCGCCATCCGTCGCCATCACCGCTGCACCTTGTCGCCGCCCCCGTCGCCATCCCTGTCGCCGTCCCCGTCACTGTCTGTCGCCGTACCCTCTGCCTCGCCGTCACCTTGCCTCGCCTTGCCGTCTCCGTCTCCTCGACCTCGCCCGCGCTGTGAGCCCCACTCCCCGCCCCTCTCCTCGCACGCCAGCGCCGTAGGTGCACACACGCACACACACATGCACACACACACACGCGCGCGCACGCACACACACGATCCTATTTTTAGTTTTTAGTTTTTAGTTTTTTCTGTTTTTATACAAATGTTTTAAATGAATTAATTAATTAGATTAGATTAATGTCAAATAGTATATAGAGATGTTATAGAAAATGTTAGAAATTTTGGAAATGTTAGTTTATCTAGATGAATTAGATTAATTTCAAATTGTTAAAGAAATGTTATAGAAATGATAGTTTTTAGTTTCTTATAATTTAAAAATTGTTACTTTTGCGGTGTATAGTATTTGTTCTCGATGATGCCCGACCCGCATCCTCGTCGTCGACCCGTTCGCAATGACGTCCTACTTTAGAGGACCCATGTCCGGGACTAGGCTCCGCCGGGCTGGCACTGGGAGGTGCTATCTTCAGGGGCTCACCACTTGGTGAGGAACCCGGGTCCCGTCGTCGACCCTGAGCTCCTTTGGTGGCATTCCCGTGGGCCACTTTCGATGCGGAGGGAGTCGGCCCCGCCGGAGGTGGTGCGGAGGGAGTCGGCCCCGCGGGAGGTGGTGCATTGCCGTGTTAGGGAGGAGGACGAGCACGTCCGTCGCTACATGGCTGCTATGGACGTCAGGTTTTCCAATACATGGCAGAGTCTTTGGGAAGATCACCGGAGCTACAACTTGTGATGGTTCCTTCTCTTTGGGTGTCCACCGCCCGCTCCTCAGGAACCGCGAGTGGCCTAGATTATTCTGTAGTATTCGATCTTTATTATCTAGCTAGCTAGTGATGTATTCGATATATAATATACGAGACGATGTATTCGAGATTATATATTATTCGAGACGATGCATATATGTACTATGGTTACTATGAATGCATTGTAATATGAATACTAAATTGTTTTATATTTCTTTTGGATTAGTTAAATAAAATCTATGGCGGACAATACCGGCAGAGAGGGAGAAGAGGCCCTGTTCGAGATCATACGCTCCCCTCGCGGGCCAGATCATCAAAATGAAGAAGATGATGACTCCCAATATCTGAACAATACCGGGGAGGGTGATGATGAGATGATATTCGATCGCGACGACCAAATTAATGAAGTTATGGACGACGACTATGATTATGATGGCGAAGAAAATGTTGATCTTGAAATAACAGAGACCGGCGAGGTATATTCATATAAGGATGCATCTGGTGATCTCACACATGGTTTTCAATTCCAGTTTCAGAAAAATTTCAGCCCCAACCGAAATCACTGAAATTCAGTGAATTTCAGTGATTTCAGTTTCCATTTCAGCCAAATGACCGAAATATTCACTTGAATTCAATTAAAATTTTGAAAAAAAATAAAAAATATTTTGAAAAATATTGGAATTGTTATGCTATACTGAAATTGCTGAAATATTTTGGCCGAAACGTAATATTTCAGTGTCTGCTGAAATTACTGAAATTCAGTGAATTTCACCGAAATCTCAATGAAAGTGAAAACCATGATCTCACATGTTTTAAATGATTTGAAGATATATTAACGAATCAATCTTTCTTCTTTCAGCCCTCAGGATCGAGGAAATCTTCTACAGGCAGAAAGAGAGGCTCGGGCAAAAAGTTGAAGAAGGCGTAAAGTACAACATCGATGCCATCAAAACTAATGGCGAACCAATAGCGCCTAAGAACATTGCGAACAAGTTCGTTCGTCAGTGCGGAGTTCTTGTGAAGGACAAACTCCCGATCTCCCTTCAAGAATGGAAAGAGCCATCAAAGCCCCGTCCAGATCTTACTTTTGTCGACGATAGAGCAAAAATTGTGCTTTGGGAAAATCTCATGGAACATTTCACCCTACCAGATCATTTCACGGCTGCAGATGTGGAGAAAGTCAAGGACACTGCTCTTAGGAAGATGGCAATTGCATTCGACAACCACAAGAAAACTGTATGGAATAACTACGTCAAAGTAGGAAAGAAGACTCCAGAATTCAAGGGAACACTAGAGAACCAAAGAGAACATTGGCCCGCTTTCGTGAAATTCAAGGAATCAGAATTATCTAAGGAATGGTCCAGAAAAAACAAGGCCAATGCCGCAAAAAAGGAGCAATTCCATAGGCTGGGGCCAGGTGGCTACGCGGTGGCAATGCCTAAGTGGGATAAGTCTGAGCAAGAGATGTTGGCTGCACAGGTCACTCTAGTTACATTGAGCTGGACCCCCAGGTGTAGAACTTGGTTCTATGCGCATGGGGGGCGTTGGACCCGAAGATAGGCCAGGTTTCGAAGAAGGCATGTCTTAAAGGAGCCGATGTTAAGTTAGTTCAAGCAATAGAAGAAGTTCGAGAGGGGGTGTTCACGCCCAACAGAGAAAACGACGAGCTTACGCGCGCCCTGGGAAATCTTGAACACCCGGGAAGAATAGGAGGCAAGGGCGTTATTCCGTGGTATGAGGGCTTTTCTGACTGGAATGCCGACTACAGAAGCCGTGCGAGAAGGAAGATGTAGGAGGAGGAGAAGAAGAAGAAGCAGGAAGCAGAACACCTTCAAGGCGTAGAATCGGCGCACGCAGACTTGGCACTCAAATTGCAGCGGCATCAGCAGCAGATCGACTAACTTAGCCAGGAAAGGGGGTCTCAGCAGCGGCAGCAGCTAGCGGATGATCCAACATTGGATAGCACCGCCCCATCCATGCCGAGAAGCAGCGTGGGTTCCGCCCCGGGCGACGCACTGATAGATAGATACCCTGTGGATGACATCATGGAGAACACTAACTGTGAGCTACACTTCAAAATAAAGAACATATCCGTGAAGGCGGCTGACGCCGTTGCTTATAGAAATCCCCCCGGAGCAACCTACCATTGCAGAATGATTCCAGCCGGCTATGCTCGTGTCGTGGTTGATGAGGTGCTAGACCAATATTCGGGGCTAGCGCTTGACATTCCTGGAGGTGACGAGGAGCACACACTGGGAAAAGCCATACATCGTATCATCCTATGGAGAAAGGATTGCATAATCTTTCGAAGGCCACCGACACTGCGTCAGCTAGAGCTTGACATCCCAGGAGGTGACGAGGAGCAGACGACTCCCACTCCTCCTAGTCCGGCACAGCTTCATGCCACTCCTCCTGCTTCAACTTAGCCAACGCGCGAGGCCACTCCTCCTACTTCAACTTAGTCAACGCATGAGGGCACTCCTCCTGCTTCAACTCAGCCAACGCGTAAGGCCACTCCTCCTCCTCCGAGTCCACGAACATGTGCCACTACTCCTCCAAGTCCGACACCGCGTCAGCCGTCTCTCCTGCCTCAGCAATCTTGGAAGAGAGCCACCGCAGCTATGATGCGTAGTGCTACAAGTCGAGGTAGTATAGGAGGTACAGGCAGAGGCAAGCGATTTCAATATGGTCCAAGCCTCGCACCTCTTCCGCAGAGGCCTTACGACATGACCAAGAAGCAAAACGAAGCCATAGTGAAGGCCCAAGTGGACGCCCATTTTGGACCAAAACCGCCACCACCACCAAGGAAGAAAGTGCCCGAGGATAAGATTGAACACTTTATTCGTATGGCTAAACCACCAGCTCCCAAGCCTGTTGACTCAGACTATGAGTGCCAAATTAGGAAGGCACATCGAGCACGACAAAAGGAGTCGAGCTCGAGCTCGAGCCAAGCAACTAGCCAAAAATGCAGGAAAACCATTCCCCAGCTAGGAAAACAGGCGGCGCGATTGATCCCCCCGCTTGTTGTACCAACACATGAGAGTACCAGCGCCGGTCAGCTGGTAATAACCGACGATCATAAAAGGCAGGCTAAAATTCTCGGTATCACTGTTGGACAATTCCTCGAGATTGAGCCCATGCCTCTGCTTAGAGAGGAGGACATAAAACGGAAATATGTCCGTGGCCAACCTTTGGTCAAGCCCGAGGAGGTCAAGAACCTCCCAACGAGAATGTATGAATTGCATGATTGGTACATAAAAATTACCAAGAGTACCAATCGGGAGTCCCTCATGGTGAAATTCAAGGAAGAGTATTACTTCCATAAGGTAGCTCTATCCGTTGAGTATTCAGAACTATTTCAGTTATTCAATCAAGACGCACTCGACAAATCTCTCGTCAGTTGCTATTGTTTGTAAGTGATTCCTTTCTGTAATTTAAGTCTCAAGCTAGCTGTAGTGTTCATTGATTGATCATTAATTACCTATAATTATCCTCACTATATTCTTTTATGTGGTCTTATGCAGGATGAAGATGTATGAAATGAAAAAAGTTGGATGCTATGGCATTGGGTTTATTGAACCAAATACCATTAATGAAGAAACATGAACATATCCATGGTATCAAGAAGATGTAGAGAAAAACATGCTAGAGTTCTTGAAGCGCCTCAATACCAATGAAGATATACTACTTCCTTACAACTTCCTATGAGTCACACTGTCTTGTACTATAAATTTTGTTTTTACTTACTAGCTAGCTAGATATTAATAATTATTACTACCAATGATGAGTATTATGCACATGCCCGCTTAATTAAGACATGCAAACATGTGTGTGCATGCAATTACCATTGGATCTTGTTAATCATTATAGTTGACGAAGGAACAGTTGAAGTACTGGACTCACTACTTAAAAAATAGAGACTACTCGATCGTGAAGGGGATAGTCGACAGGTAATTTCAATCATTATTAACTATATGTTGGCCTCTTTAGTTCATCATTTTCTGATATCAACTATTTAATAACTCATTTATTCATTTTCTTTGCCGGTGGGCAGGGCTTGGGCAAAGTTCAGGAATTCGAAAGAGGTTCCAGCCGAATGGAAAGAAAAGTTGTATTGGTTTCGACCCGAGGTATAATTAATTAAGTACTACTAGCTAGCTACCATGCATCTCTTTAATTCTAGTTTCAATACCATTAATTATCATGCTTGATTAATTATTATCTGATTAAATTCTATTCTCGTAAAGGCCCTGAAGCAGGCGTTGGGGACTAATGTGTGTGCATACTACATTTTCAAGAACACTCGCATGATGACGTCCGAAAAGAGCAAAACTGATAGACAGCTATGGGTACGTTTGACAAAACAATATTCACATTTTTTACATCATTGTCGATATCTAGTCACATAACTAATACACATGCATATTGATCTCCTTTTTAGTAGTTTGAATCGGTGCGGGAGAAGCTCCTACCAGAGGAGCGCATACGAGAACTTCAAGAAGAAATAGCGGGATTTTTGCTCGACCGGGTCATAAATCCCAAAGGGGAATTCTATTACGAGCTACCGCCCCAATGAACCACTCTCAATTGTCATCGTGCTCCGAAGGCACCAAGGCAAATGCCACTGGCTCTGAAGGCAACATGTAGGAAAAATTGTATATATATACATGGGTATGTGTGAATAATGGTGTGGTTGTGAGACATTCGATTATATATATATATATATATAGGACAAATTTTTCTTACTACCGGGTGTAGTTACTCCCACTTTTTTTTGATACGTTCTAGGTAGTATCTATCATATTGGAGAGTATGTACACGTAGTATGTAGTATATAAGAATGTTTAGGTAGTATATATACTACTTTTTTGGTAGTATGTATCATATTCTGTGCATACTCTATTTCGCGTACAAATATGTACGTATTTCATAAATACAATAAAACCATGACCTCACTTGCAATTTTTTCATATAACTCACTTTGGAGTATCTTAGATGTAGTATATAAACATACTAAAAATAATAAAGTAGAGTATATACTACCACATGGTAGTATATGAGAAATGGGTGTAGCTACACCCGGTAGTAGCTACACCCGGAATGAGGCATATATATATATATATATATATATATATATATATATATATATATATATATATATATATATATATATATATATATATATATATATATATAGACGGTCTATTCTGCTAATATTAGCAGAATAACTATTCTGCACACCACTTTCGCACTGCACGCTGAACAAAAGCGCACGTCATTCTTTGAACCAAGTGTGCTGCAGTACTCACACAAGTGAACTTCTCGTCGGAAAAAACTGCATGCGTTATTTTTTCGGTACTATTTTTGCTCTAATTTTTAACCGTTTATCGGAATGAGGCATGTAATATACCGTTGAAAAGCTATGCATTAGGCGCAAATTCGACATGTTGAACATTTTCGAGATTCCACACAGTTTAAGAGCAGTTTTGAAAATGGTGCGGCGGATGACGAGTGGCAGTGAGAATTTTTTTCGCGTTTTTTTCTAAACCGCTTATCGGAATGAATCAAATGATACGCTGTTGGATAGATATCATCGAGGCGCATCTTTTCCATATATAAATCTTTCTCTAATTCGTTACGATTTAAGAGCAGTTTCAAATTTACTAAATCGCGGAATTCTGTTTTTCAAGTTTTTTAAAAAATTTGGTACTGTTTTCGCTCCAGTTTTTGGACCGTTTGTCGAAATGAGGCGTGTGATACGCCGTTGGAAAGCTACGAACGAGGCGCAACTTTCATATGTTGAAATATTTTTGAGATTCTTTACGGTTTTAAGTTAATTTTGAAAATCGTGCGGCGGATGACGAGTGGCAGCGGCCGTTTTTCGTGAATTTTTCGCAAACCGCTGATCGGAATGATTCAAACAATACGCGGTTGGAAAGATATCGAAGAGGAACAACTTTTTCATGTAGAACACTCTCCCTAATTCTTTACGGTTTAAGAGCAGTTTTGATTTCAACGAAATGCGGACACTTTGTTTTTTTACGACACCAAAATCGTGGTATGTACTGCATCAGACAGAATACCGCACTGCTTTAGAATGAAAACCGCAATGCAATGTCTACAAGGAACTGCATTATTACTTTCTTTTGCTAATATTTCTCTTTTGTAATTTCATCTAAACCTCGAGGCGGAGTGTAGTGACCTGCACGCGACGACGAAGTGCACTGCAACTTCCGATGCATTTTACTTTTTTTGAACACACGACCCTGTAGGAACAAGTACAGTTTAATTTTTTTTGGAGAAGTGGACCACGACCTTAATTGAAGCGAGCTGCATGGTTTTTCTTCTTGTTTTCAAAAAACGTATAAAGGCATTTCTAGACTACACGGTTGAGGACAATTAACTGTATGTTTTTTCTGTTTCCAATAATCCTTTTTACTAGCGATACCGGCCTACATGAACGGGTAAGTGTACTACCAATATTTGGCATATAGAACCACACATATTTTTATAGAGCGAATCACAAAGTTTTTAACAATGAAACTACAATAGTTTGAAAAAATGTACTTCTTTAATTCAACGAGCGCACTGCTTTTACAAAGAAAAGATTTTACAAACTGAATAATCCACACAAATAGTCTTTTTTTCTTTCTCCACATACATAGCAATAATGCAAATTCTTTTGCATTTCCGAACCACACGCCCTCGCCAGATGTAACGAGAAGTGAGCTGCTTTCCGAGGTGCTTTTGTTTCGGATCACCAAGTGAACCACGAAGGAGTTTTATGGCGAACTTCGTGAGAGAACAAAGTGAGCTTCAAAACATACATATCCATTCATTATTTTTACACAGCCATCCAGTACATAGCAGAATCAACGACGGAGTACCCAACTGTACTGCACTAGGCAAAGACTTGCTTATGTAAATTACCATCCATTTTTCTTACTACAAAATGAACTTCAAATGCACTAGGCAGTACCCTTTTTCTCTCCGAGTTTCTCATAAACAACAAAATGAACTTCAAATGAACAACGACGTTCTGTTTCTTTTCTTTACTGAGGCCTTTCGGTAACTGGAACCGCACTGCATTGAAATGCAACCAAAGTGTAGGTCCAAATTCTGAAAACGCAAAAAGTAAGCTTCTTGCCGCAGCGCACTACATTGCCTTTTTGCCTGAAACGGGTGTGCACTGCACTCGTTTCCTCTTTCTTTTTGCTGGTAGTCTTTCTCTCTGCAAAAATAATGAAACTGGACTAAAAGAACAAACAACAGCAGCATGTAGTGCACTAATCTTTTTGATTGTTTGCCGGCGGTGAAGCAAAAATAAGCAAACTATGCAGGAAACTCTAGTGGCAACTGAATCGCATGGGGCCATGGGGCCGCCGCGACCACCAATAATACTTTCCTTTTAGTGACCTGCACCGAATAAAACTATAAAAGCGAACATCTCAGTGAGGCAAAATAAATAATGAACCTCAAACAAGTAATACTGAATTGCCAACTCTTTTGATATGTTAAACCAAACCGCATCGCTTGCCGTAGCGCACTGCAAGATCGAACCAACTGCACGGCCACACGCACAAAACCACATCGCTTGCCCTAGTGCACTTCAAGCCCGGGACGCCTGGACTGCAAGGGAAGGAGGGGCAGCTCGTCGGGAAGACATGGCGGATCTCGTCGAAGATGCAGAAAGAGCCCGCTGTACTGCATCAACCGTCGTGGACAACTTTTGGACAGCAACTGGGGATGGTTTGCGGTGGAGCTGGCCATGGACCGGTGGGAGGGGAGGTGAGGAGAGAGGGGACAGATGGAGACGAGGAGGACTGCACGGTGCGGAATGGGCGTGCTGCTGCACCCACACAGTGGACTGCACGGTGCCGCCACCGATGGCTTGATGGAGCAGACCACAGGAGGCCCAAAGAGGATGGTGGGGCAGTTGTGGGCGCAGCCGCTGGTGAGTAAAGAGAAGGGAGAAGGCCATGGGAGACCGACAGCCATCCCGTGGTAGCCGTCGCATGGACGGGGAGGCCGGATCCGGCGGCAGGGCGCCGGAGGGAGGGGGCGGGGGCTGCTAGATCCAGCGGACGAGGTTGGCGGAGGGGAAGGAGAGGGCGGCAGAGACCGTCCCCGCCTCAGAGGGAGCGTCAAACATAAGGCCACGGGGTGTCGCCGGATCTGGCAACCAGAAGGAGGTGGGGCCATGGCCGGTCCTGGTCGGCCTCGACGCCTGGTGACCTCGACGCGATGGAGGAAGGCGGGAGGGGCGCCGACGCTTGTTGGGTACTATGGCTACCCGGTTGGAAGGCGGTGGGACGTCGCCGGTTCAGGGTGGCGCGGATCCAAGGGAATCTGGGCGTTGGATGTAGGTGGCGCAGCGTGGCCGGTGGCCAAGGCGGGGCGGCGCGGGATGGCCGGTGTCCAAGGCG
>NC_041383.1:89134553-89232869 GCF_002162155.2 Triticum dicoccoides
GGTGGCCGGGGCGGGGCGCTGCGTGGTGGCTCGGTCGGGAGGTGGGGGGAGCCCGTTGACTAGGGGAGAAGTGCGGGGTGGGTTGGGATAGTGGTGGTAGGTGCTAGTAGTAGCAAGGTGGGGTGCGGTTCGGTTCGTGTCTGCTTTGCGGTGCCGAACTGTTAGCAGAATAAGGATGTTTGGTGTGCAGAATAAGACTCTAGAGGGTGTTATCATAATAGACCCACCCTATATATATATATATATATATATATATATATATATATATATATATATATGATCGGTTCTACGAGAAATTCTATTTATATATATGCATAACGTGTATAATATGTAGTATCGTAAAATACCAGCAAACGAAAAAGAATTAAATGGAAAACACAAAACTAAAGGAAAAATAAATAATAAAACCAAAAACCCCCAAACTTTTTAGTACCGGTTGGTGTTACCAACCGGTACTAAAGGTCTCCCACATCCGGCCCTGACTCGTGCCACGTGGTGGCCCTTTAGTGGCGGTTCGTGCAGAACCGGTACTAAAGTGGGACCTTTAGTCCCCACCCTTTAGTGCCGATTACAGAACCGGCACTAAAGGCCCATACGAACCGGAGCTATAGCCCGGTTCTGCACTAGTGTGGGCCTTCAAGCGCTGTCGGCGACCCCGGCGAGGGATGCAACAGGGATGCCGCAGGTGAGGCGCGCGACGACGACGACGACGACGACGGTGACGGCGACTACACCCGCTTCTACAGGCTTTTCGGCATGTAGACGGCGGCGGCGGCGACGGTGGCGGGAACGGCTAGGCTTTTTAGTTCGTTTTTAAGTTAGTTCATGCATGTTTTTAAGTTTTTGTACAAATTTCGATGAAAAATGGCCGAGTTAATGCAAAAGTCGCCTAGTTTGCAAAAAAAAAATTAAAACGAACTTCACCGAACCCGCAGCGACCGTGGGCCTGTGATTGGGAGCGAATCAAACCCCAGGGGGCGATCTAGCGCCGGCTCGCCCCCAGGCCGCTCTTTTTCGTCACCCTAGGGGGGCCGAACGGCTGGAGATGCTCTTAGCAATGGAGTTTCTCGTGTACTTCCTCTATAAAGAAATATGAGACTTTTTAGATCACTTGATAACGCATTCGAACTGGACTCTCTCCAACTATAATTTAGGGTATTCCCACATGAAGACATGTATTCTTGAAAGATACTACCTCCATCCTGGTTTATTGGTCCCCTTAATATTTTGTGTCAAACTTTGATCATAGATTTAATTAAAAAATAATAATGCATGTCATCAAAAATTATATCATTGGAATCATATTTGAACACAGTTTTCAGTGATATTATTTTTGGTTACATGTATTTACATTTCATTAGTTAAATCTAAGGTCAAATTTTAGCACAAAATGTGAGAAGGACCAATAAACCAGGACCGAGAAAGGATCATTGTGCGGTTCCTCTACACATAACGGCTCTTCATTTCTCAATAACAGTAACTGTACAGATAGGTGTCAAAAAAAAAAACAATAACTGTACAGATACAGGAATGGACCACAATTGTCCTTTTTTTCAAACACAAAAAGGGCCACGTAAGAGTATCTCCACGAGGTGTCCTTGAAAGATTTACTCATCATTCAGTTGAGACAAATATTGCCATTTTGGTATCTCGCCCATGCCTTCAACTACGATAACTTGAAGCTCTTGGGAGTCATCACAAACAAGGACGAGTACATCTGCATTACCTACATCAACCACCAAGCTTTGTCATCAACATCGAGCACTTCATCCTTTGGCACGTAAGCCGGAAGCAAGGCCGGTTACCCCAACTTCGTGAAAAGTTAAGCATGACAAAAGTACCCATTCCGTCAGAAGATTTGTCTTCATTGCCATTATCTTTGCGAGCCAACCGTTCCTTTGCGATAAAAAATTTGTATCCCCTTCATATTGATGTCATTTGGCATTATATTTGCATCATGCACCTCGAATTTGGCATCATATTAATTGGTAGATCTTATCATCCATTCTGTCATCCGCTCAAGGGTTGGATTTGTAGCGCCCTCCAAGTATTACGAAGATCGAGGGCATGATTATGACTCTACAAGACTAATCTTTGCGGCAAAATTCGCCAAAATGGCTGTTATTTGGTGACTTTGCTAGAGTTGATCTAAGAAAGAAGAAGAATAAACAGCTTGTGCATTCCACCACTTCATCGATCTTCCAGATGTGTGTCTACTTACAATCCCAGTGAGGATCACACTATGGCAAAGGAACTCACTGGGGGCATGATCCCAGTAAAGACATAACCAAAAAAAAATTATTTTTTAAAAGAAATGGAAAGAGACTTCTCAAAGGAAGTAGTAAATAGCAAAAATAACTACATGTTTTGAGGGAAGCATTGGCAAAAACTACCATAACTGAAAGACCTAAAAATCACAACCAGTTTTGTGCCAATTTGTCACAAATTACTACCACTTTCATTTAGTTGCCCGTTCGTCGTTTTAAACCTGATTATGACAAGGCAAACCCACTAGTCAGAGACACGTATCCACATAGTAAGACGGTGATGTTCAAACGGCCGTTAGGGCCTGCATCAGTCGCCGGCTCGATTAGACCAGGTCGGTCTAGTCAAAATGGCCAATCCAACCCTCTTTCTCTCCCAAGCTCACTCACTCTCTTGTTCTCTCCTGTAGCTTACCCATCTTCCTGCCTGCTTGCACTCCGCTGTTACCGCCGCTGGTCCTGCTCGTCGCCATTGTACCATGTCTTCGTGGAAGGATGGGAAGGAGAGCATGGACGACGACTTCGACATGACTAGCAGCATGAACATGGAGATGTGGGTAGGTATCTTCCGCAACTAGGGTTAGGTTACTGGATTCGGGGATTTCTTTTATTTGAGCTCTGACTCGCTCGATTCTTTGTCTGATTTCTTGTTCCATGGTGTTGTCACGGATTCGGGGCCAAAGTTCATGTTGCACTGGTTGAGGCCGTACAAAGTTCTAATTGTATTGTGTTTGCATATTCATGTTCCATGTGCCGAGGGGAATTGAAATAACAACTTTTACATGCGCTTTGACAAAATTTTGGAAGTTTGTTAAATTTAATGTTTTGAAACTTAGTACGACTGTACGAGCGAATGACATAATCACATGTTGAAGAAACTAAAACGTAAAATTTGATGTGCCATTGTACGGAATCTAGCGACTTTCGGATCATGAAGCAATCGAACGACCGGGCACAGTTGGGCAGGTGCGTGCCCCTGCACCTGCGTGCCCTTGCAAATTTCCGACTTCTCAACACTACAGGGCTACTGCTACAGACGACAGCACCGAGGATTCGCCAGTCCAGCTCTTTGATTTGTTTTGTTTTTTGAACAAGACCTCCCGGAATATTCTCTCCATTGAATTTTTCAATTGTATCTCATAAACCATAGTCTACATGATTCGATCCACATCAAACTAAACCAAATCTCTGTGATTCATAATAACTAGTCGGAATCAAGATGCAACGCCAACTTGCCATCGCCATGTACATGTACACAAGTAGGGTTGCAAGAAAAGCTGGAGGTGTGAGCAGTTCGAGACTGACCCATTTTTTGGCCCGACTCAAGATCAAGGTTCAAAATTATCGGATATTGGGTTTGTATCGGTTTCGTTTCACATATCATCTGTTGGAAATTGAGTAATATATCGAACGATATGTTGATATATCGAAGAAAACATATCTGATCTTTTTACAATATTCATGTTCAAAACATGTATTTTTAGTAAATAAAATGTATGATTCAATGCGTTAGCATAACAAATTTCGATTCACACTTTATTAACTTGTTAATTAAGAAACTGTTTAATAAATATGCACAAAATCCTTATTTTAAGATTTAAAATGATACGTTATATATGTGTTTCTACGAAAAGTTATGCATGAGTTTGATAATATGATGAGTCCTATATTCATAATGCTATTTTCACTACTTGCTGATAAATAGTGATTATCGTCTGATGTATTGGTCTATATTAGTGGACATAATGGGTCACATATTAGCCACATGAGTAATTTGGTCCATATTGGATGATATGTCTGAAAATGATATTCAGAAATGCTATGTGTATATATCCGAGCAGATTGGGCAGGCCTCACAGATCCGCGCGCACGGCAGGAAGGGTCGGCGCCGGCGTCGGCGCTACATCAACGGGCGTCAGGAGGCGTCACACCGGACCCGGAGCTGCCGCCCGTATCGTCCTCGTCTTCGGAGCTATCGTCGAAGTGGCTGCCGGTGCTGGACATGCTCGTTGGCGCTAGTGATTGGACGGATTGGGAAAAGGGGAGCGTCGGGGAGCGGAGCGGAGAGGAGTGAAGTGAGCTAGGGTTTGCTCGGGACGGGGGGTTTTGTGGGGTCGGGTGGGTCACCGGTGGGCCAGGCTGACATGACGGATGTGTCTGGGTTGTAGATGCTCTTAATTACAAGCTGATTACGGATCATTTTTATAGCTCGGTCTTAAACTTCATCTAGTTTGAGCTCACTCGAATTCGAGTCGTTTGCAGTTAGGTAGTCCTCTCTCGGCATCGTTGAAAAACAAGCGAGTCTTCGCTCGCATGGAGAATTCAGAGGGTTGTCGTTGACAAGCGGCCGTAGCTCTCCCACACATGCACGTGCTGCCACTCCAATGAGCTAGTCATCTCCAGCGCGCTCAACCGCAGTCAGCTGGAGTACGTGCTGGCCTGCTGCGGCCACCCACACCGATGCCCACACGTCTCGCGTGGCCACCTCCACCAGTTCCCCGTCTTTCCAGCTCACACGGTCACGCTCTACGGCAGGGCAACTTTTCCTTCGTTTACAAGTCTGTTACTAGTACGAACTGCAACCTCTGGTGTCCAGTGCAAACAAAGCTTGCATGGGAAGCCGGCTTCTGCGAGAAGGTAGCCAAAATTATCTCCCGGGTCTCAGTGACAGGCAGTCGTCTCGTCAGCAGACTTGCTGAAGAAGCCAGCAACTCCGGGATCCGGGACCCCACACCTACCACATCTGTTCTGGAGAAGAGAAAATTCACGGTCTAGTGTCTGGTCTATCGGGCGATCGTTCATCCTGTCATCCAGGATCGAGATTCGACACAACTAATGTGCACTAGCTCTCCCATCTCGCTCCACCAACCAAAGTCCAACCTTTTCCGACATAAAAAGCTACGCCGTGAAGGTTAGTGCAAAGAATTTTAAACCATTATTTTCTTAGTTTTTTTTATCAAAGAATGGCTTTCCCCTTTCGATTTTGTATTACTAAAAACCTCCAAGCATTCAAACCTAAAACAAACTACTAGAACGAGAGCCCAGCAACATAAACTAAAAACAGTCTGCAACCTGCATCACAGCAGGAAATTACATAGTTCAAACGTCACGAAAAGATCAAACTACTAAAGCACAACAGCAACGCCAAGGGACAGCAGCTTTAGCAGGTAGCAGGGTCTTCTTTTTTTTCTGGCCTGGCTACATCGATGCTCCACCCCTGCGACGCTGTGTATACTTCACTTGCTACTCACTCTAGCAGTCTTGCTCCGAGCTTCAATACATTTTTTGTGGCTCCTTTATGTGCAAAATAGACCAATCAACAATTCAATGGCTCATTAATTTGATTATAGAGAAAGGATCATTTATTCTTTTATTTTGAAAGATAATCTCATTTCTATTTTTTCAGATTGACCAAAACAGAGCAGATACGCCACGATGGCTAGTTTCCTATCATCCTTGTTAAACCTGCCCAGCCACCCTACCAGGCAGTTATTCTTCTTAGTTTGATTCTTTTCTTAGTTACTCCTAATTAACACGAGCAATGGCCGTCAGTCATGCATGCATGCATGCATGCAACGCCCAGCTCTTAAACAAAAGGAAAGTACTCCTCTGCTGCTGCTGCATGCTCGTACATGCGCGACGCAGGGCAAGTGGGTGCCGATCGGATCCAATTACGGATCTTTAAAGCATAATGTCAGGGCCGCTTAGCGATGATCTAACATCATTAATCTCCTCTCCTGCAGCGGCGACGCCTGATCCCCTCGTACTAATGGCAGAATTCTCCGATCCAGTCTGTTAACCAACCAACCCACACGAACCTAATCATCGTCGTCTCCGGTACCACGTGAAGGCATTCGTCACCTGCCCCTCAGCAAAAGCTGGCATGCTTTCCCATCTCCTCCCTTGATGAACGAATCCGTGCGCAATTAACAATCGATCCAAGTGCAGAACATGTTCTCCCCAATGATGAACTGTTAGGTTTGTTACTTAGCAACAGATATTTTCTGGGGAAACAGCTACTGTTCACTGATTTTATCATCTGGTTACACAGGTAACACAGCAGTGGTAGAATGCCTCTCAGCAAAAGCTGGCATGCTTTCCCATCTCCTCCCTTGATGAACGAATCCGTGTGCAATTAACAATCGATCCAAGTGCAGAACATGTTCTCCCCAATGATGAACTGTTAGGTTTGTTACTTAGCAACAGATATTTTCTGGGGAAACAGCTACTGTTCACTGATTTTATCATCTGGTTACACAGGTAACACAGCAGTGGTAGAATGCTGAATTAGCGATAAAAAAGGCTCACTCTCCCTCGAAAGTCTGCGGCCGGAAAAGGCACAAGTGGACATAAGGCCAACTCCACCGCGCGAACCCAAACGGATGTCCGTTTTGTTCGGATTCTGTCCGTTTGGGTAGCGATTTGGGGTCGTGTCCGGATCTGTTCTGGGATGCGGTGGACGTGCGCCCAGCGCGCGGCCGCATCCATTTGCCCCATCCTGTCCGTGAGGGCCAAAAATGCCCAAATTGCATCAAAACTAGTTTCCAACCCAAATATTTGTCTGAAAATTAAAATAGTTTTACAACTCAACTGAAATTGTCTTTAATAAAATAGTTCTACAACCAAATCGAAATTGTCTTGACTGAACCTAAATTGGACCAATACATCTATTGGTTGCCAATGTGATCCCAGACGTGCTCAACCAAGTCATTTTGAAGATTCAAATGAGTGTGCCAATCACGCATCTCACGGTGGAATTGGACAAACTGTTCAAATGTGGTTGGGTCTTGGTGCAGGGGCTCGATATTTTCACCTTGATAATCAAATCCTTGGTCGAAGATAATCCTCCAACGAACAAAGGAAGTGATGAAAGAAAAATTCGTCTCCACTATCCATACCTTTGATGGCAAAAAGTCGAACACCTTCCGGTCGTGGTGGCGAATAGGCCGCGATGATCACCTCGACGCAGCAGGGATGGTTGCCGGCCGGCTACTGGCCGCTCTGGAGCTCTCGTCGGAATCCGCCTTGAAGAGCGGTCGCCGGCGGTCGTGTCCCCTCCGCCACCGGCAAGGACGGCGACGGCCAAACCTCCCCCGATAGACGACCAAAACTACGACGAAAGCGCGGGCGTGGTGGCGGCCATGTCGAGACGTAGTTTGGTATGGACGGCGCGGGGCTGCGCGGTGAGGAGGCGGCCGGAGAATAGAGGCGGCGCCGGCGGCGGGGCGGGGCGGGGAGAGAGGGTGAAGCGTTGGGAGCGGAGGGACTGCTAGTGTCCCCGACAGGCGGGCCACGGGGGGGACAAGGGCGTGCGTCGCGGCCGTCCGCGCGCGTCCGTTTCACCCCAAACCGAGCGCAAGTTTGGGCCGGGGATGGGTTGAAAACGGACGAAATCCGGACATTTATCCGTTTGAGGCCGCGCGCTGGGCCGCCTCTTTTGTTCCTTTTACCTCAAACAGACGGGGCCGGACAGGATAGGGTCGCGCGGTGGAGTTGGCCTAAACATGGCGGCCGCGGCTGACAACAACTTCACTGGACAACAAGATTAAGATGGGCCGACAATGACTTTACTCGCTGCCCTGCTCTGCCGCCATCTTAGCTGCGCTCGCCGGTCATCCTTCGTCACCCAGCATGGCCGCCTGCTATACCATGCCATGCCGCCACACTTCTTCTTCAGGCTTTTGGCACCACTACTGTCAAGCCATACATTTACGTGCTCCCACATGACGAATCCACACTCCACAGCTTTACGAGCTCAGTACCACTTCCGTGTCTGGGACCTGAGGCCAACTCTACCGCGCGACCCTATCCTGTCCGCCCCCGTCCGTTTGGGGTAAAAGGGACAAAAGAGACGGCCCAACGCGCGGGCGCAAACGGACTTTGTGTCCGCTTTCGACCCATCCCCGGCCCAAACTTGCGCTGGTTTTGAGGTGAAACGGACAGCGCGCGGACGGGCGGGACGCGCGCCCTTGTCCTCCCCTGGCCCCCCCGTCGGTGGGAGAAACCAACCCCCCCCCCACGCCCATTTGGCGCCATTTGCCCCAAACCCTCCCGCCTCCCTCCCGCCGCCCCCTCTCTCCTCCGTCCATGGCCGACGCCCCGCCGAGTCCCGGCGGCCTGGCCGCCGACCCTCCCGCAAAGGTGAAGAAGAAGGCGCCAAGGAAACCGCGGTCGGAGTACACGCCGGAGGAGATCGCCAAGTTGGACGTGGAATCGGCGAAGAGGAGGGAACGGAGAGCGGTCGTCAAGCTCAATGCTGCCGCGGCCAAGAGAGCCGCCATGCGCGAGGAGCTGGATACCGCCCGGCGCAAGGCCGCTGCCGACGAGAAGGAGGACCACGTCAACAAAGCTCACGCCATCCTCATGCTTGGCATGGGCCGTCCTGCCGGGTTCCCTGCAGCAGCCGTCGCCCCGGCGAGCACCAGCTCGTCGGTTGCGCGGCCTACGCACTGCCAGTCGCCGACGTCGCATGAGACTTTGGTCGTGTATATGTTTGCATGTTCACTTGTTGTTGATCATGTGGTGTAGGCATTCCAATCTTTGAAGGCATTCAAGGCCCGACACAATGATAAACCATTCACTCTTACGCATTGTTGGACGCTCATCAACATGTGCCCTAAGTTCAAGGACCAATACCGTGAACTACAAAGGAAAAGAGGACTGAAGACGGCCAAGTTCGCCAGAGGTGGAGATGGCGAGGCGTTGAAGAGGCCGAGGGGCAAGACCAACTCCAAGGTGGACGATATACGTGACGCCTCATCCATGGCCTTGCATGAGACTTTGCATGGCATGATGTCCCAAAAGGATGTGAGGGACGAGAAGAAGCGGCAAAGCAAGGACGAGCAAATGAAGCAATACCTAGACCTTCAAAGACAGAAGCTTGAGATGGAGGAGGCGGCCAAGAGGAGGAAGCTCGACATGGAGGAGGCGGCCCGGCAAAGGCAGCTCGACATGGAGGAGGCGGCCCGGCAAAGGCAGCTGGACATCGAGGCCGACAACGTCAAGGCCAGGCAGAGGCAGCTCGACATCGAGGCCACCAATGCCGCCACCAAAGCGAAGGAGGTGGCCCTTGCGATCATGAGCGTGGACTTGTCGAAGATGAGCGACAAGACGAGGGCTGGTTCGAGGCTAGGCAGAAGGAGATGCTCGACGCCGAAGGCCTGAACTAAGTCATCCGATCGGCGTGGCCGTTCTTTTCGAGGCTGGCATGGGTGCCGCCCGCCCGTCGGGGCTGCTGGGAGTGTGCCGGCGAGAAAACATTCATTTTGGAGGCCGGCTGTGTCGCCGGCCGCCGGCTGTGTTGCCGGTGAGGAGAACTATTTATTTTGAAGGTTGGCTATGTTGCCAGCCGCTGGCTGATGCCGGCGATGGACGTGTAGGCCGGCGTGATGAACCGGGGACGCTGGCCTGAACTACGACTTGGCATGTGAAATGCTGTTTTTTAGTTTTTTAAGTGGACGCGGACAGGATGGGGCAAATGGATGCGGCCGCGCGCTGCGCGCACGGCCACCGCATCCCAGGACAGGCCCGGACACGGCCCCAAACCCCTACCCAAACGGACAGAATCCGGATAAACCGGACGTCCGTTTGGGGTCGCGCGGTGGAGTTGTCCTGAATGTGCGCATGCGTCATGAGGAAAAGGCGGGAGACCAAACTGTAAACTGTGCCATGATTTGCATTGCCATAACAGGAATGAATCGTTTCTTACCTCAGAAAGTCACAATGCACATATCGAGAATATCACAGTTTTCATCATCACAAAACAAGCATGAACATGCACAGATGCACTGACGCATACGTACATGCATATCTGCATTTAACGTTGGCGCGGCTATAGCATGGACCAAGCACGCATGCGGGCGCCGTGCCTAGCTATGTTGGGAATTCTCTGCAATTATGATGCAACCACCTCAGAATCTTTCAGGCACCCGCAACATTATTAGGTCGTCGCAGTCTCGCAGACCTTAAAACCCCCGCTGTTTGCCCTCCTCAATCAGTTTTAAGAGCACTTGGCCCCCCTAATAGGATTTTCCTGGCTCCGCCTGGTCGCAGACCTTAAAAACCCCGCTGTTTGCGTACTTCCAATGGCTACTACCAAGCAAGATCCAACCACCACTAATCCACCATGAACCACGATAGGTCTTAGGCAAGCATACGTCACAGGGATGCATGCCTCTGTGTGCATTTTTTTAACAGGGATGCAACTTCATAGACAGTGAATATTCAGTGTTCAAATTGCATGTACTCCCTCAGTCCGGAAATACTTGTCATCAAAATGAATAAAAGGGGAAGTATCTAGATGTATTTTAGTTCTACGTACACCCTTTTTTGTCCATTTTGATGACAAGTATTTTCAGACGGAGGGAGTATGATTGAGGGTATTAGGAGAACCATAGCATCAGGGTGATACTCTTTTACCTGTAAAACTACTTCGACAGCCATACCTGTGATGCATCGGATCCCTGTTGGCCACTCACAGTCACATCCTTGAACGACTCAACCGCTTTTTACAGCCTCAACACGGAGCACCAAGTGCATGGTTTGGTACTCGTATCTCACTTATTGAGTAAATTAAGATCACTTGCTAACTAACAGTGCAATAGTTTTTCAAGTATTTAGTTAGACCAATAGGAAGGGATTGGTATAATACCGCACCACAGTACAGTACAGGCGGTCAATTCCATAAGATTATTTGATTTAATGAACTGTCAGCGGCAGCCCTAGGATACCCTATCCCACATCTGTTATCTACCATCCAGTGGAGTACTCTTTAGAGCTAGATAGTGGTAGTTACTAACTAACTGCAACAGTATTAAAGCACTTCATTTTGAATTCTCCTGTAACTATTTTAAGATAACCCATTTAAGATGCACTCTCTAGGCTTCAGGTTTTCCGACACGAAAACAGGTGCCCTTGAATGATATGGTATCTCTCTGCAAATAATGGCTCCCTCTTCACTATGTTGGCGCGAAACCCTAGCCCTATCTCTCCTCTCTCTCACTGAGCTCTCTCTCCCGACGCCATGGCGCGAACCAACGAAAGTGAAGAAGAAGAAGATCAGAAGAGTGGTGGACACAGGAGTTTTTTCCGGCGCACGAACGCCTCCTTCCTTCCTCGAGCACGAACTCGACAATGTCGATCTATTACAACACCACCACGCGGCTTTATACCTCGAGCCAGCTCACCGGGCACGCACCCACGCCTTCACTGGCCCGCGATCTTTCCCACGTCCTGCATGCTCTGGCCCGCGCCCGCTCTACACCCGCACGCGCGCTTCTCGCGGTGAGTACCAACAGAACCTGCCCGATCGCCCCGCGTGGCTCGCCAACGATCAACACACACACTCACACCTGCAGTGTTCCAGCACACGGACACGCCCGTGCAAACCACACGCACGCACACACTCGACCCGCCGTGGACCCGACACGCCCAGCATGCCCGGCGCGCGCCCATACACGCGCACGACACGGCGAGCTCGTCGCCATGGCTTATTACAACCAACACTCGCGCCCTAAGCCATGGCCCAGAGCAAGCCGGGCTCCTCGACGTCGCCGTCCACCGGCAGGTCACGCTCCGCCGCCGGAGCCTTCCGCAGCTGCGGGCACTCCCTCTTGAAGTTCCGCGCTCGCCGCACTTGTAGCAACGTCTACGCCGATTGCCACCGAAGCCCGATGACTCGCTGCGCACGTCGTCGTCGTCCCGCGCACCTTCCTGCCGCCGCTCCCACGCTTGCCATTGCGCCGCCATGTACATCAGCTCGCTCGCCGCCCGCCTGCCCGCGTCGCCGCAGCCGCTCGTCGAACGCCTTCAGCCGACCCAATGCCTCCTCGAACGCCATGGTCCCGACATCGCAGAACTGCTCGATCTGGGCCACCGCCGCACAGAGTCAAGAAGTTTCTTCACGAGCACGGCGTCCTCTAGTGTTGAGCCGAGCCCCGCGAACCGCGCCGTCATCGCTCCGAGCTTGCTGGCAAAGTCATTCAGTGTGTCGCCATCCGCCATGCGTAGGTGCTCGGACTCACCTTGAAGCGTGCCCAGCCGCGCCGCCGGCACGTGATCCGCGCCAACGAACCTGGCCTCGAGGATCGCCCACACCTCCGCCGCCGTCTTCTTCGACGCCACCTGCAGCAGCAGGTTCTCCGCGAGCGCACTGAGCGGGTAGGCTTGCGCCGGCTTGTCCTTCTTTGCGATCACGGCCGCCGCCGCGTACTCCGGCACCACCACCGCCTCCTAAAGCCCGGCCGCGTCGAGGTTTGCATCCACCTTGATCGACCACGCTGTGTAGTTCTCTTAGGTGAGCAACGACACCGTCTGTGGCAGCGATCCGCCCACTCAACCGGTGTACGGGACGATGGACGTCACCGGCAAGCTCCGGCCTTCACGTGGCTCTGATGCCAATTGTTGGTGCAAAACCCTAGCCCTATCTCTCCTCTCCTCTCTCTCTCACTGAGCTCTCTCTCTCTCTCTCTCTCTCTCTCTCTCTCTCTCTCTCTCGACGCCGTGGTGCGAACCAACGAAAGTGAAGAAGAAGAAGATCAGAAGAGTGGTGGACATAGGAGTTTTTCCGGCGCACGAGCGCCTTCTTCCTTCCCGAGCAGGAACTCGACAATGTCGATCTGTTACAACGCCACCACACTGCTTTATACCCCGAGCACCGGGCACGCACCCACGCCTCCACTCGCCCGCGATCTTCCCCATGTCCTGCATGCTCTGGCCCGCGCCCACACGCGCGCTTGTCGCTGTGAGCACCAACAGAACCTGCCTGATCGCCCCGCATGGCTCGCCAACGATCAACACACACAATCACACCTGCGGTGTTCCAGCACACGGACACGCCCGTGCACACCACACGCACGCACACACTCGACCCGTGGTGGACCCGACATGCCCAGCATGCCCGGCGTGTGCCCATACAGGCAGACGACGCGGCGAGCTCGTCGCCACGGCTTATTACAACCAACACTCGCGCCCTAAGACATGGCTCGGAGCAGGCCAGGGTCCTCGACATCGCTGTCCACCGGCAGGTCACGCTCCGCCGCCGGAGCCTTCCACAGCAGCGGGCACTCCCTCTTGAAGTGCCCGCGCTCGTCGTACTTGTAGCAGTGTCTGCGTCGATTGCCACCGAAGCCCTATGCCTCTCTGTGCACGTCGTCGTTGTCCCGCGCACCTCCCTGCCGCCGCTCCTACACCTGCCATTGCGCCGCCGTGTACATCAACGCGCCATCAGCTCGCTGCCGCCCGCCTACCCACGTCGCCGCAGCCGCTCGTCGAACGCCTTCAGCCGACCCAATGCCTCCTCGAACGCCATGGTCCCGACATCGCAGAACTTCTCGATCCCGGCCGCCGCCGCATACAGGCGGTCCGGCACCGAGTCAAGCAGTTTCTTCACGAGCGCGGTGTCCTCTAGTTTCGAGCCGAGAGTCGTGAACCGCGCCGTCATCGCTCCGAGCTTGCCAGCAAAGTCATCCAATGTGTCGCCGTTCGCCATGCACAGGATCTCGGACTCACCGTGAAGTGTGCCCAGCCGCGCAACCCGCATGTGATCCGTGCCGATGAACCTGGCCTTGAGGATTGCCCACACCACCGCCGCCGTCTTCTTCGACGCCACCTGCAGCAATAGGTTCTCCACGAGAGCACTGAGCAGGTAGGCTCGCGCTGGCTTGTCCTTCTTTGCGATCACGGCCGCCGTTGCGTCCTCCGGCACCACCACCGCCTCCCATAGCCCGGCCGCGTCGAGGTTTCCCTCCACCTTGATCGACCACGCCATGTAGTTCTCTTTGGTTAGCAACGGCACCGGTTGCGGCAGCGATATGCCTGCTCCCCCGGTGTACGGGACGATGGACGTCGCCGGCGAGCTCCGGTCTTCATGTGGCTCTGATGCCAATTGTTGGCGCAAAACCCTAGCCCAATCTCTCTACTCTCTCTCACTGAGCTCCCTCTCTCCCGACGCCGTGGCGCGAACCAACGAAAGTGAAGAAGAAGAAGATCTGAAGAGTGGTGGACATAGGAGTTTTTCCGGCGCACAAATGCCTCCTTCCTTCCTCGAGCACGAACTCGACAATGTCAATCTGTCACAACGCCACCACACGGCTTTACACCCCGAGCCAGCGCACCGGGCATGCACCCACGCCTCCACTCGCCCATGATCTTCCCCACTTCCTGCATGCTCTGGCCCGCGCCTGCTCCGCGCACGCACGCACACTTCTCGCGGCGAGCACCAACAGAACCTACCCGATCGCCCCACGTGGCTCGCCAATGATCAACACACACACTTACACCTGTGGTGTTCCAGCACACGGACACGCCCGTGCACACCACACGCACGTGCACACTCGACCCGCTGTGGACCCGACGCGCCTAGCAAGCCCGGCGCGCCCATACAAGCGGGCGACGCGGCGAGCTCGTCGCCACGGCTTATTACAACCAACACTCGTGCCCTAAGCTGTGGCTCAGAGCAGGCCGGGCTCCTCGACGTCACCGTCCACCGACAGGTCACGCTCCGCCGCCGGAGCCTTCCGCAGCTATGGGCACTCCCTCTTGAAGCGCCCACAGTCGCCGCACTTGTAGCAGCGTCTGCGTCCATTGCCACCGAAGCCCGATGCCTCGCTGCGCATGTCGTCGTCGTCCCGTGCACCTCCCTGCCGCCGCTCCCACGCCCGCCATTGTGCCGCCGTGTACATCAACACACCATCAGCTTGCTCGCCGCCCGGCTGCCTGCGTCGCCACAGCCGCTTGTCGAACGCCTTCAGCCGACCCAATGCCTTCTCAAATGCCATGGTCCCGACATTGCAGAACTGCTTGATCCTGGCCACCGCCGCATACAGGCGGTCCGGCACCGAGTCAAGAAGCTTCTTCATGAGTACGGCGACCTCCAGTGTCGAGCTGAGCTCCGCGAACTGCGCCATCATCGCTCTGAGCTTGCCGGCGAAGTACACCAGTGTGTCACCGTCCGCCATGCATAGGAGCTCGGACTCACCGTGAAGCATGCCCAGCTGCACCGCCCGCACGTGATCCGCGCTGACGAACCTGGCCTTGAGGATCGCCCACACCTCCGCCGCCATCTTCTTCGACGCCACCTGCAGCAGCAGGTTTTCCACGAGCACACTGAGCAGGTAGGCTCGCGCCGGCTTGTCCTTCTTTGTGATCATGGCCAGCGCCGGGTCCTCCGGCACCACCACCGCCTCCCACAGCCCGACCGCGTTGAGGTTGTCCTCCACCTTGATCGACCATGCCATGTAGTTCTCTTTGGTGAGCAACGACACCGGCTGCGGCAGCGATCCGCCTGCTCCACCGGCGTACGGGACGATGGACGGCGCCGGTGAGCTCCGGTCTTCACGTGGCTCTGATGCCAATTGTTCGCGCAAAACCCTAGCCCTAGCTCTCCTCTCTCTCTCTCTCTCTCTCTCTCTCTCTGAGCTCTCTCTCTGGACGCCGTGGCGCGAACCAACAAAAGTGAAGAAGAAGAATAATAGAAGAGTGGTGGACATACGAGTTTTTCCAGCGCATGGACGCCTCCTTCCTTCCTCGAGCACGAACTCGACAATGTTGATCTGTTACAACGCCACCACACGGTTTTATACCCCGAGCTAGCGCACCGGGCACGCACCCACGCCTCCACTCGCCTTTGATCTTCCCCACGTCCTGCATGCTCTGGCCCATGCCCGCTCCATGCTGCACGCGCGCTTCTCGCGGTGAGCACCAACAGAACCTGCCCGATCGTCGTGGCTCGCCAATGATCAACACACACACTCACACCTGCAGTGTTCCAGCACACAGACACGCCCGTGCACACCACACACACACGCACACACTCGACCCTCCATGGACCCGACGCATCCAGCATGCCCGGCGCGCGCCCATACATGCGCCCGATGCGGCGAGCTCATCTCCACGGCTTATTACACACAACACACTCATCAACAACAATATCCGCTACACATATATAGTGCCACACAGATCCTCCAATGGACCACACTCCACAGTCCACACTGGTCGTTTAGCGTTGATGGAAATGGTAAGTGAAGTTTCTTCGCAAACGGTAGCTGCACAGATCGAATAACTGAAGTTTCAGTGGTAGGGCTCACTAAAATAGATTGTTTTTATCTTTCTTACCGATTCATAATGAGAACGATAGCAATTTCAAGCCCAATCAAAAACATATTGGAAAAGAAAAATTGTTCTAACATGAATCTATTTCCATGCAGTCAAGAATTGTTGACACTATGTGCGCTGAAACTTCCGTTCCGCGCTGACGGTTGGGTATTGGAGCAAGCTCCATGCCGGCTACGAGGCAAAGCGAGCTCTACAAATTATCTTGGTCGACAACCATATGACTACTCTATTAAAGGGCGTTTTTCGTTTCAAATCATTGTATGTACAGTTATTATTATGGCGATTAGGCCGTACAACAGCACTACTAAAGTTGCTGTTATAAGCTTCACATGACTACACAAGTGAAACTAAATCAAATCTCTATGGTTCGAAATGTCAACTCGGAAACCACTCGCAACGCCAACTCATATGGATAAGTCAGAGGCACAAGTTGGGGCCTTGCCGTTGACATGACCCACTAGCTCCCACCCATGCATGTGCTCCCACTCCAAGGGCGTGTTTGGTTGCCCGCATTAGGCCCAGCCTGGCCCGCGCGGGAAGAATTTGGCCCGTTTGGTTTCCTGTGTTCACTGTGCGGCCCGCATTAGACGAAACTTAAAGCACGTCTAGGCCAGGCCCAGGGGAAATGCATGAATCGGCAGTAGCTCGCGAGCCTGGCTCGGGCGAGGCAGGGGAGGGGGACGTGCTTCTCCCCTCGTGCGAGCAGGGGAGATGGCGCGAGCTCGCCCTCGTCGCCGAAAAATCGGCAGGAGGATTTCGGCTTACCTCCTGCCGAGTCCACCCCTATTTAGCCCCTCCCTCACCGCCCCAACTCCCGCCACCATTCTTCCTCCGTTCGAGCTTTCCCGCCGATGCACATCGGCACCGTCGAGCAGGTAAGCGGTGCATCTTCATCGGCTGGCGGTCCACGGCGTCGGAGCTCCTTCACCGGTCGGTGTTCATCTTCCATGACTGCCCCCTCGTCCTCAAGCTGCAGCCATGGCCTCTGTGAGTTCAATCCCCATTTCTCTCTGTTCCTTCTAGCTAGATCTAAGCTGCAGCTAGTGTCGTGGAATTGTCACGGTAGATGTCCTAGTGTGAGGACTTAGTCGTGAGGCCAACGCATCTTTGTGATAGCTTGAGAGGGGTTGATCGGGACGAGAGACACAACACACAAGACAAGAATTTAGTCAGCTTCGGGCCCCGGGGAACATCATCCGGTAATAGCCCTACATGCTATTTGTGGCTAGGTCTCATTATGCTAATGAGGAAGACGCCGTAAATCCGGCTCTCCTCTCTTTGTGTCTAGCCTTAACGATTATTTTTCCTTGCCTCTCTCTCTTTGGGGTGCCCTGCCCCTCCTTATATAAGTTCGAGGGGCGGGTTATATGACTAGTCCTAGTAGGATTAGGATTACTCAATTACAAGTGGAGTCCTAGTCTTGCTTCCTTTGTAAGGGAATATTCCTTTCGCTCTCCTCTTAAGCTGGCCCACCAGAGTATAAGCCGGCCTGCTGGGCCTTGGGCCTTGTCGTTCGTCTTATCCGCCCGCCAGGTCTCCAGTGAGTCACAATGTACAGGCGGGTTACATGTAAACCGTCATGTCTGGGCGGATCGCCAGTGAGTCGCCAAGCTCCAGCTGGGTCTCTGGTGAGTCGCCAAGTCCGGCCGGGTCATAATTCTGGCCGGGTCATACAGCAGGGTATATCCCCGACAGCTAGGGTTTGATCTAGATGCATGGTTGATTAGTGGTCTGATCTGTGAGTTGATATGGTTGGTTGTTATGCTGTAGTTGCAATTTGTGGTAGGGCAGATGTTCAAGCATGTGGTAGGCTAGATTAGTAGTACAGTTTGAAGGTGAACCTTGTGCTTGTGTTGAATCATGCTTAGATCTGTGATTTGTAGCTATTGGTGGTCCATTTGTAGCATGTTGTTTGTTGTAGATGTATGTTCCTGCTCATAGATTAGTGATGAAGCATGTGCTTGATATGATAGTGTTGAACCATGTACATGTATGCTCCTGATTTCATGGATTGTCCGGTATGTTGTGTGCTATGCTCATTGTCAATGCGTGCTATGATTGTAGTTCATGACCACGCAGACGCAAGATATTAGTCAGGCCCTTGTCGTGTCTGATAGCCATTTTGGTCCATCGTTTGTCGAGGACTCACAGCCTATGTCCGAGACGGCACCTGATTCATAGGTGTTCGAGTCTGATTCCCACTATGTGGCAGTAGTGCTCGTTGAGCCAACTCCTGCTGATGCTGCTGCTGCCGCTGCAACCAAGCTAGCAGCAGCAAAGGCAAAGAAGGATGGTAGGTCGAACAACATGAAGTGGCAGCCATTCATGTCCACGTTTGTGCTGAACAAGATGTGTGAGCTCATCTCTAGTGGAGTTAGGACTGACAAGGGCTTCAAGGAGGTGCACTTGAACACCGTTGTGAAGCAGGTGTTCGAGTTCTGTGGGCAAGAGGTGTCTTCCACCCAGGTGTAAAACCACCTGAGGAAGTGGAGAAGTCAATGGATCCAAGTGTCCAAGCCGAGAGACCTTAGCGGCACCTCATGGGATGAGAACACTTGCTCCATAGTTTTGGAGGCAGAGCACTATGCCGGCCATGTCGCGGTTAGCTCACAGCCCTCTTCCTTTTCATACTGTCCACCATTGCCTACTCCTAATCGCAACTAACAACACTTGTGTCTCATTCTTAGGACTACCAAAGGGACGCTGAGTTCCTCAACACACCCATGCAGAACTACAACCAGATACAACACATCTTCTCCTTCGGGCTGGCAACTAGGATGCATGCCATAGGCTCGGGTGATCCTCTTGGTTCTCCCATGCCAGAGTTCCCTGGGACACCGGACGTCGAGGTCCTTGATGGCCCTGACAAGCCCGCTGTGAAGCCCTTCGATAAGCCATTTGACCCCGTCCATGATAGGAAGAGGAAGAGAGGAGGCCTGATGGAGGAGGAGATCAATGTCTTTTGCAGTATGACTGAGGCGGTGAAGGAGGTGGAAACAACCATCAGGGAGTGCAAGCCCCTCAACGTACACCGTGGCCTGTATGGCGCTGTCATGAACCATGGTAGATTCAGCGACGAGGCTCTCATGGCAGCTCTCAGCCACCTGCTTGACAACAAGGCCCAGGGTGTTGGGTTCGTTGCCATGGCCGACGCTCACAGGGTGTTGTGGCTCAGGAGCTGGCTGCGCAAGCACTACTACTAGAGTAGTGCTGCCTGTGAGCATGCATGATCCCCGACGGCGATGGCGGTGGCAACGACGACAATGATGACGATGACGACGTATATTTTGTGTAGCTAGGGCTCAAAAACTATTTGATGGTCTGTATATTTTGGTGAGATGGTATATACTAACCCCTCACGCTGATGGTGAACCTGCGATGGTAGGACAACACCCTCTTTTGGATGTGGTGGTAGGTTAACACCAAGGTAGTGCTAGGTTGAACTTGTTATGTCGTATGATCATGCATGATTTACTTCTCTTCTGCTCCATTGTTGTTTGTGTGCTACTTTGCTTGCTACTTGTGCTCCATTGATTTTCTGCTTCAACTCTTGTTCTTTTGCATTGCTAGGGAAAGTGGTATGTCGTGTTCATCGGTGAGGTTTCAGGGGTTTATAGTTCATGGTAAGAAGCCAATGCACAAGTGGCATCGTATAGCAAAAGCAACTATAGAGGGTTCAAGACTAGGCAGGCAGCAGAACAAGCTTACTCCACCTGGGTGCGAAAGCACGAAGGCAGTAGTGTCGACAGTGCCAAGGTTGCAGCTGTCAAAGTGGAAGCTGCTAAGGTGGATCGTCAGTTAGGCCTGAAGCTGAAGAACTTCATCATCTTCGCCCAGTTCGTCACCATTGTTGTGTTGTGGTGTTGGTGTGCTAGGTGTGATCACTGTGGGTAAGCTCACCAACTAGGGTACAAGGTAAGCACAACATGTACGCCGTATGCAACCAACTGCCGTGTTCATGTGTCGCTAGGTCCAATGCAGCCAACCAAACAAAGTCCACTTGCGTATTACCTAATGCAGGGACACTAGATGCAGGCAACCAATCAAGTTGCATATGGCGTATTAGGGCCTGTTTTTCTTCAACCAGGCTGGGTTGAGAAGTGTATGCAATGCGACTACTGTTTAAAACTTGAACCAAACACGCCCCAAGTCTCCAACGAGCTCATTTCTTTTTCAGCATGACTATCGGGCTGATCAGGCATCTAGAGTACGTGTTGTACCACCACATCGATGACAACCTGGCGGGGCCGCCGATCGCTCTAGCTTACGTGTGGCCACGTCTCGCGCGCCCAACTCCACTCCCCTCACTTTCTAGCTCACAGCCTACAGTTGTAGTGCAATTCCCTTCCCTCCACTGATGTGGCCGCGCGTGGGCCTCGATAGCCATGCCTTGCTCGTCAAGAACATCTCCATTTACAAGTTTGTCCCTTTGAAATTAGTGATAGTTGGCTGGCTCTAGGACTAGTGCTGGCTGGCTCGAGTGTGAACTGCAATTCTTGTGTGGGAAGGAAGGCGACTTGCTGGAGAAGCTACCAAGTATCTCCCGGCACACTTGTGGGAGAAGCCAGAGAAACTCTATGCACACCTGTTCTTTTTCTTATAATCTAGCTGTGCACGCCTATTCCTTCCACAACTATTGTGTCTACGTGCGTGCGTACATGCACACTTCTTGAAAATGTAAATTTTGGACGCACAATGCACGCCACTGATTGCACTAATCTGCATTATCGCCCCACTAGAACCGAAGTTCAAAATTTTGCAATAATAACTAAATCTATGTCGTACATGTTGGTGCAAAGGATTTAAAAAATGATGCCCTCTCTCCTTTATTCTTTTCTTAACATGAGTAGAGGCCGTCAGTCATGCACGCATGCAACGTCCACCTCTTTAATTAAAAACCAAAGCAAAGAATGGCCGTCACATACAAACAACTCCCTTGAACATATAATCCTTTTACGAGTGGCTGCTCCCTCCCCTCCCCCTCCCCCTCCCTCCCCCTCGGGAGAAGCGACCGAGGCGCCATAAGCTCGCGTATCCACAACCCCCTACCCACCACCGCAGCTCATCGAGTCCTCCCTGCCCCAGTTCCCCATCGGAGATCTCGCGTGGCTGGGGCGCACTGCCGCGGTGTTCGGGTGCGCCGGCTTGCGCAGGTGGCGCGGGTAGTGGAACCGCGGGCGATTCTGCCTCCGACAGCGGCTCCACTGCCCGAGATCGATCCACACTCGCCGGAGGCTCGCCGCAAGATGCGTCGGGACGAGTGGGGGGAGATCCATCTCCACATCCTCCGCCATGCAAAGTTCATTGAGAGCGCACGCTTCATCGGAGACGACGGCTGCAAGGATCTAGAGCTTCTCTTCTGGGCGATCCAGGAGGCCGAATCGCCGGATCTGCACCAAGCTACGCGGTGGGAGAATTTCAGGACGGTGAATCCATCTAGGCTCAACATCCGTCTGCCTTCGTGGGAGGGCATCGCCAACATCCCGCCGGAGTGCCTCCCGCCGGGATCGTTTGGCCCCAACATGGTCAGTAGGTCGTCTGCCCCAACTGACTTGAGCTTAGCTTAGACCCATCGAGCCCCCGCCCTGCCTGGTGAGTCAGGTATGCCTTACATTCATGCTGATCTCTCTCTGCGAGTTCGTTTCCGGGAATTTCAATTGCTCAGAGTAAGGTTGCAAGCCAAATTGTTTTGGGTGTTTGTAATCAAGGTGTGGGTTCGGGTTTGGATTTGGGGGTTCTCCCTCTCGAAAATATGGCGGTTGAAAATCGTGGTGCTGTTTGTACAGCTGGTGAGACCTCGTCGGAGCCGAGTTCCGGCGAGGGGATCGAGCAGGACCCAGACAGGAACACCGTGTTGGGGGCACCGGCGCCTTGCCACTCCCCCTCCCCATTCCCAATGCTGACTGGTCCCAATTGCAAATTCCGTGTCCTGGGTGAGAAAGCGGGTAGAGTGAGTCGATTACGTAAAGCAGAAACCCTAGAAAGTGTGGAGGAGCACTTTGGCCAACTCTGGCTTGTTCCTTCCCCCCCTCGCCGCCGCAGCTATAAAACACCTACCTCGTAGCCTCAAAACAACCCTAACTCCGGACTCCTCTGCTGGATTCGGAAGGACTTAGTCGATAGAAATTCCTTTGCCATGGCTGATTGCTTCCCTGCTTCAATTCGCCCTTTCGATCCACCACCGAAGAGCGTCAAGATAGTGCGCGAGGGGATTGGCCTTGGCACACTTTCCTTTGCGGAGGTAGTGAAGCGTGGATCAAAGATGGTCGATCGCCGGCAGGAGGGGGCGGCAATCTTGCTGCCGACCAGTTCAAGGCCGCGGGACAGAAGGCTACCTCATTCGCTGGTCGTAAGCAGCCATCTGCTCCGGCAGTGAAGGAATAGGCCCCTGCTCCCAAACCTATCAGATATACAGCCTCAACTGCGGGGTCGGCCCAGGTACAATTGTCTCAATCTGGTGAAGTGGAAGTTGAACAGGTCCTTGATCCTAGGTATAAGGACATGATTTGTTTCAATTGTGGGGGCTCTGGTCACTATGTTGGAAATTGTGTGAAGCCAAAAGCATGTTTCTTCTGTCAGCAGAACCACGATGTCAATAACTATGCTGCATGGTCCAAAGTTCAACCCACTGCTGCTTTCTTCGGTAGTGGAGCGCGAGGTCTTGGTTTCTGCCATGTTGATGTACCTGTTGCCAATGAATCAAAGTGGCTGAATTTTCAGAACTGTGTTGTGGTGAACATTCTGAAAGGAGAAGTGGACTGCTCCAAGTTGATGAACTTCTGACTACAACTTTTTGCAAGACTAGGCATTGGCCATGGCAGATCAGAGTGTTATCTAGCAAGACTTTCTTGGTTAGATTTCCTCCTTGGAAGAAAGTTGAAGATCTCATTGAGCTGCCTGGATTTTTTCTTCCCCAGGATGTGAATGTTACGCTGACTGAATGGAAAGGTGGATGTGACCATTTTGAGGAATTAATTGATGCATGGGTTCTGATTGAGGGGATCCCTCCAAAGTGGTGCACTTCGAAAGTGTTTGCTCAAATTGCTTCTCTCTTTGGAGTGCTTACTGATGTAGACTGGAATGGCATGTTCAGAACATTTTTTGAGAATGTCAGGATCAAAATTGCTCGTAGAGATCCCATCAAGATACCTTTTGAAAGGCTGATTGAGATGAAGAAGAAACTCTTCCTGCTAGGTTTTACTGTTGAGGGCTTTGAACAGGTGGGTGTAGTGGATTCTGTCATTGATGTGGAAGATGATGAGGATGGTGATGAGGAAGAAGAAAGAGCTGAGGAGGATCAAGCTGCTGATGGCAGTGGGACTCATGGAGAACATGCTTCTGATGGATCTCATGATGGGGTCCTGGCCATTGATGAGCTAAATAAAGCTAATTTCTCAGCCAAACATGGATCTACCAAGCATGTTCTCAGAATGTGGAAATATCAACTATGGAATTGTGCCCTGATTCTGATCAGGAGGATTTTATATTGAGTGTGCAATGGTTGAAGCTGTTCAGAGTGCTCCATCTTATGATGATACTTAGATAAGAATAGAATATGAAGATAATCTGTTGAGATCTAATCAAGAGGTTACCAGGGTGGGGAGAAGGATGAGACCATAATTGAAGATAGCATGTCTTACAAGACTCATGTTCCTTCTGAAATAGTGGATATGACCCTTCTTGGGGAGATATCTGGAAGTATGGATTATTGTGAGGGCCTACTCAGGTCTGTGGACTTATCTGAGTCTGAAAATGAGGAATCCATAGAAGAGGAGTTGGGGGTTCTCCCTCCTGAGGTTTGCACATTCTACAAAGTGATTCTCTGAAGAGGTCCTTGCTGGAATTACTCAACCAAGCTCAGAATGGGGCCATTATTGAGAAGAAGTCTAAATGGGGGCCTATGTTAGCCCAAAAGCCTGCTACCAGAGGTCATGGGAATGTTAGCATCATGGAAATGTTGCTGCATACAAAAGGAGGAAGAATCTGGAAATCCCAAAAATAATTAAAGGTAAATCAGTTTCCACTGTTGATAAAACTGTTCTTGTTGATCAAATGCAACAAGTTAATCTAGTAATTGGGGGGGGGATGAATTTCAAAAACAAGACACCATTGATGAGATGGTTGCTGAAGAAAGAGAGAGATGCATGGTTTTTGCCAGCAGGAACCCTGAAATTGTTCTGCCTGATAATCTAGATTTGGATGACAATGATGTAGTTAGTACACCTATGAGAGATTTTCCCTTTGAGCCAATTGGCACTGTGTAAGTGCATCTAGTGCCCCTTAGTGATTTTGGTGTATTGAAGACTTATAGGTTAAGAGACTGATGCGTTTGTGAGTGTACACAGGTCTATAAGTCTATGAGGAGTTTGATATTTACAGAGAAAGTCGACCCCTAAAAATGAAGTTCTTCAACTTAAGACTTTGGATATCTGAAGACTTTCTGAAGACTTTGAAAGTGAAGAAATTGGTGTGACCTTGAAGACTTGGCAATTATTTGAGGAACATGAAGCGTGAAGACTCTGTATTTCATTGTTTCATTTTCTATTTCTTGAGTCATAGGAAACACCGTACTGTTAAAGGGGGTCGAGGAAATACTAAGGAAAAATTTCCAAGTGACGCTCAACTCAAAATCCTACACCTACCAATCCCTTCAAGTGAAGCCATTGGAAATCTCACACAGTTCAGTCATATTCTTCAGTGACAGAGACGAAGTTCTTCTGTTCTCTGAGGAATTTGTTCTGACTGAGGAGTTAGGAATTCGCCAGTGCGGATTGCCTACAAAGTGAGGAACATGATAGCCCTGAGGAATTTGAGAGTCAAATATTCCGACCGTTGCTGTGCTATGCGCCAGCTGTCCCAAAATATCTACCCACCTAACGGTCATATCAGACAAGGGCATTTATGTCTTATCATGTCGGGCTGCTCCCTAGGCTATAAATAGCCACCCCCTACAACCACTAGTTGGTTGGCTGCTCCGAGAGAAACTGACACTTGTCATTTGAGAGCATCCCTCCGAGGACTTTGAGTGAAAATCATCAAGTGAGGAAAACCCAAACCCAAACCTACAAAACCCCAAAGTTATTGAGCATCACTAAAGATATTGATCCTGCGTGGATCCGATGCTTGTTACCTTTGAAGACTGTGCTTCTTCCAGATGGATAGGCGTCAAGGTCTAGAGCATCCAAGAGGAATTATGGATCGCCGAGTGATCGAGTTTGTGAAGGTTCGGAAGTCACCTGAAGACTTACCACCATTGTTTGGGCGAGGTCTGTGTGACTTTAGCTCAAGGAGAATACGGTGAGGACTGTGTGTCCTCGAGTTTAAATACTCAGCCGCTCCAACAAGATGTACAACTGAGACAGCAGTTAGAACTGGTCTACCAAATCATTGTCTTCACCGAGCTTACTGGTTCCATTTCCTCAACTCTTTCATTTCCTCATTTTTGTTGTTGTGTGCTTGTTCATATCTGTTTGAAGACTTTGACTGAAGACTTTCTCAATTTCCTTAGTTCAATTTCTTTAGTCTGTCCGTCTTCATCTTGTGTTATACTGTGCTTACGCTTTATGTACTTTGTGCTTGTCTTCATTTCATCATGATGACTATGTGTGTGTTCTGCTATGTTTACTTTTGAGTACCTATTCTGCTGTAAGTAGTTCTTCATTTAGGAATTTCCTCACCAGCAAATTCCTCAGTGAAGAATTCATAAGTATCACCTATTCACCCCTCCCCCTCTAGTCGATATAACGCACTTTCAATTGGTATCAGAGCAAGGTACTCCCTTGTTCTGTGTGATTTTGGTTTAACCACCTGGAGTTTTAGTTATGTCGACCGCAGGTATGATCAAGGTCTGTGCTGGGTGTCCTACCTTCGGTGGAACGGACTACCCCTACTGGAAGAATAATATGCGAACGCATCTTGAGGCAATTGATAACGATCTCTGCTATGTTGTGGAAAATGGTATTCCCTCAGTCACACCTTCCCTGAATGCTGCCGATGTGAAGAGATTCAAGCAACTCGATTCTCAAGCGAAGAACATCATATATGGCCATCTGAGCAAAGGACAATATGGTAGAGTGAGTGCTTTGGAAACTGCTAAGCTTATCTAGGATAGGCTCTCCAAAGTAAATGAAGGAGTCTCAACTCAACATGATTCTCGTGTTGACGTTCTTCGCAATCTCTTCAACCGCTTCAAAAGACTCGACAATGAAAATGTTCAACGCAGCAAACCTTTGATCGCCTCATTGATATCTAAAATGAGCTTCAAGCGCTTGGTGCCACTGACATCACTGACCATGAGGTGGTGAAGAAATTGCTGAGATCGCTCGATTCCTCATTTGACACTTTGGCACTGATGATTCAAGAGCGTGCTGATTACAAGTCACTTGATTTCGCTGATATCCTTGAGAGGCTAAACACTCATGAGTTCCAGCTTGCTGAGAAGGGAGATCTCTATGGTTCAAGCTATGGCAAACACGTGCTCTGAAGGCCAAGGCAGTCTCTGAGTCTGAAGAAGAGGACTCTACTAGCAGCCTTGGTGATCCTGAATAACTGAGCGAGGAACTAGCACTGCTCGTGAAGAAATTTCAAAAGTTCTCAATATGTGGTCTCTTTGGAAAATCCTCAAGGAGTAATGATTCCTCATCCAGTGACTACAAGAAGAGGCTATGCCACAAATGCAAGAAACCTGATCACTACATTCAAGATTGTCCTCAGTGGGATAAGGAATTAAAGAAGAAGAAATACAAGGATTACAGTTCTGATGATGCCAAGAAGAAGAAGAGATCTTCAAAGTCTTCATCATTAAAATCCTCAAAATCTTCATCTCACAAGAAGAGTAGCTCCAAGAAGGCTTGGGCATTCATTGGCAAGGAAATGGACTCTGAGGCTGAATCTGAGGAACATGAGGAAGAGGAGGCATCTGAGGAGTCCAAGTCTGGTGTGGCAAGCCTAGCTCTTGCTACTGCATTCATCAGCAAGTCTATCTTCAACTCTGAAGAAAATGGCAACACCAACAATGCTGATGAAGGCAATGATGACTACGCTCCCACCTATTGCTTCATGGCAAAGGGTGCCAAGGTAACTAAATACCCCTCTTCTGAATCTAGTGACAATGAATCTGATGAAAACCTCAAGCCCATCTACTCTAAACTTGCTAAGATTGTTGTGAAACAACAAAAGGCCATTGAAAAAATTCAAAACTTGCTAGACAAAAGTGATGATATGTTGGGTGAAGAAATAGATCGCACCAAAGACTTGGCTGAAAGTCTTCAGAGACTTCATACCAAGTTCAACGACCTTCAAGGTCATCATAGCACTCTCTTATCTGACCACGAGAAGCTTTCTCTTGAATTTCTTCAGAGAAAGCAAGATCTTGAAAAACTAAGAGTGAGTTATGAAGATCTTCAGAAGGAGCGCGATTCATTACTTGCTCAACAAAACAGCGCTACTCAGGAAGAATTTGTTCCTCCATATCTGAAGTGCATTGAACGTGAATCTGCTAATTCTTCACCTGAATGTTCAAATGCTTCTAATGTTACAAATTCTTCACCTGTCTCTGCCATCACTAATTCCTCATCTAAGGACGTTGCTAGTATCACTAATGATGCAGGGCTGAAGGAATTGTACATGACAGGCATGTACAAAAGCCTCAAAGGGCATCAGATTCTTTGTGATGTGCTTAAAAAGCAGATCCTCAACAGGAACCCTAGGAAAGAGGGTATTGCCTTTGAAAGGAAACTCAATGCTGATGGAACATATTGGAAGCCTGAGCAGTACCCCAAAACCTCATGGGTTGCTGCAAAGGGAGTTCCAGTTGATCCATCCAATTTATCTGGGTTTTCATGTGAATCTCCTCATTCTTCTGATGAGTCATTTGACTCCAACTATAAACTGTTCAAAAATTAGAATGGTGAAGTATTTGCTAGATATGTTGGCACTAACTGCAGGAATGGTTCCCCTATGAAGAAAATATGGGTTCCCAAAAATTACCTTGAAAGTATTCGGGTGAATGTCCTCATGACACCATCTATGAAGAATAGGAACTCCAGATCAAATTCTTCATGCGGACCTAATTCTTCATATGGATCCAAGTCCTCATATGGACCAAATTCCTCATGTGGATCAAATTCCTCAACAGGATCAAAATCCTCACATGATCATCATCGTGCTAACACCTATGTTTCGCAGGGTAGAGCTAAGGGCTATGGATATGAGTATTATTCTTCAAATCATTATGTTCATAAGTCCTCGAAGAATTTCTCTGCTTATTCATATGCTTACCCTAACCCCTCTCGTGTGAAACGAAGCAGACTGGCTTCTATGCCACCTTTCTCATATGATCCTCGCAGAGTGATGAATTCTTTGCCACCCCTTCAGATGTGGGTGGTGAAGAAAAAGAAGTAATCTCTTATGCAAGGTCAGGTATCCAGACGCGCTCAAAATGTCTGAAGAAATTGCTGGAGACCTGAACATTGCCTGAAAGGACGCAGGCCAATCATGAAGAAATGCACATTCATTTCTCTCGTCCTCATTCTGTTTTATCTATTCTTCTCCTTGATGAAATTGATCTGATGATATTGATGTCATATTCTTCACAGATGAAGTATATGAGTTCGTAAGTTGCACTAATTCATCTACAGGATGATCAAGCCAAAGCCAATGAGTGGGTCCTCGATAGTGGATGTACAAATCACATGACTAGTGACAAGAATATATTGATGGATGCTCCTTTATCACTGTCACATCTGAAGCATATCATCTTCGCAGACAAAGGCAAAAGTCAGTCTTCGAAGGCTTTAGGAGAGGAGACTTGTATATCGTTGATTTCTCTATAGGACCACAACCAGCCGTATGCTTACTTGCAAAAGCTTCAGAAGGTTGGCTATGGCATCGACGACTTGGTCATGCTTGCATGAGGAATTTGCACACGCTTGCGAAGAAGAAGCATGTCATTGGCATTGAGAATGTCAAATTCCTCAAGGATCACTTATGCGGAGCCTGTGAAGCAGGAAAGATGACAAAGGCCAAGTATCCAGCAAAGACTATCATGACTACCACTCGACCATTTGAATTGCTTCACATGGATCTCTTTGGTCCTAATCATTATTCTGCAATTCTAAATGATGCAACTCAATATGGCTTTGTTATTGTTGATGATTATTCTCGTTACACATGGGTGCACATTGTCACTTACAAACATGAAGTGCAGGAAGTCTTCAAACAATTTTCCTCGAACTGACAATAGGACCGAGTTCAAGAATTCTAGTCTTGATGGCTATCTTGATGAACTTGGTATTACTCATGAGTTATCTGCTCCTTATACTCCTCAGTAGAATAGCATCGTGGAGCGCAAGAACAGGACCCTTGCTAAAATGGCTCGCACTATGCTTGATGAATACAAGACGCCTCATCGCTTCTAGATTGAGGCAACTGATACTGCGTGCCATGTCATCAACAGGGTATATCTTCACAAATTCTTCAAGAAAACTGCTTATGAACTCCTCACTAAAAAAAGCCCAATGTGAGTTATTTCAAAGTCTTTGGTGCTAAATGTTGGATTAGAGATCCTCATCACACTTCCAAATTCTCACCGAAAGTACATGAGGGTTTTATGCTTGATTACGGAAAGGACTCGCACACCTACAGAGTCTTCAACAACGTTCTTCACAAAGTTGTTGAAACTGTAGATGTGCAGTTTGATGAAACTAATGGCTTGCAAAGAGAGCACCTACCTTCTATGATAGATGAACCAGCACCTGAGGATTCTATCAAGTTCAAGGCTACTGAGGATGTCATTCCTACCGAAGAATCTGCTGAAGAATTCATTCCAGAATGTGATGAACGTTGAGCTGGCGCACCTGAAGAAAATGGTGCTGAGGAAAACGCTCATGAAGCGAATGTGGATCAAATTCCTCGAAGACAACCCTCTCATCCTCGCATTGCAAACGAAGTGCAAATTGAGAAGATCATTGATGACATTGAAGCACCAGGTCCTCTCACACGCTCAAAATCTTCACATTTATCTAACTTTTGTGGGCACTTTGCTTTTGTCTCTATCACAGAGACCACTAAGGTAGATGAAGCATTTCTCGAGCCTGAGTGGATTCAAGCTATGCAAGAAGAATTACATCAATTCGAGCTCAACACCGTCTGGGAACTGGTCAAACGTCCAGATCCTCGTAAGCACAACATTATTGCCACAAAGTGGATCTACCGCAATAAGCAAGATGAAAATGGCCTTGTGGTAAGGAATAAGGCAAGCCTTGTAGCTCAAGGCTACACACAGGTTGAAGGAATTGATTTCGATGAAACTTTTGCACCTGTTGCTAGGCTTGAGGCTATTCGCATATTGCTTGCTTATGCTAACCATCATGATATCACTTTATATCAAATGGATGTGAAAAGTGCATTCCTCAATGGTAAGCTTGAGGAAGAAGTATATGTTGCTCAACCCCCGGGTTTTGAAGATCCAAAGCATCCTGACAAAGTCTTTAGACTCAATAAGTTCCTGTATGGCCTCAAGCAAGCCCCTCGGCGTGGTATGATACTTTGAAGGGAAAGGCTTCAAACCCGATTCACTCGACCCAACTCTTTTCACTAAGTCTTATGATGATGAATTGTTTGTGTGCCAAATATATGTTGATGATATTATCTTTGGTTATACTGATCAACGTTATAGTGATGAATTTGCCTATATGATGAGTGAAGAATATCAAATGTCTATGATGGGAGAATTGAAATTCTTTTTAGGTCTTCAAATTCGTCAACAGCGTGATGGCTTATTCATTTCTCGGGAGAAATATCTCAAGGACGTATTGAGGAAATTCGGCATGCAAGATTGCAAAGGGGTCAAAATTCCAATGCCCACAAATGGCCATCTATGCACTGATGAAAATGGTAAAGACTTTGATCAAAAGGTATACCGCTCCATGATTGGCTCTTTATTGTACCTATGTGCATCTAGGCCAGATATTATGCTTAGTGTTTGCATGTGTGTCCAGTTTCAAGCTACACCGAAGGAATCACACCATAAGGCTGTGAAGCATATTCTTCGATATCTAGCTCACACACCAACACTTGGGTTATGGTATCCCAAGGGCTCTTCATTTGATCTCACTGGATATTAAGACTCTGACTATGCTGGCGATCGTGTGGACCGCAAGTCAACGTCAGGCACATGCCATTTCCTTGGACGATCTTTGGTCTGTTGGTCCTCGAAGAAACAGAACTGTGTATCACTCCCCACTGCAGAAGTTGAGTACATTGTTGCTGGATCGTGTTGTGCTCAATTACTATGGATGAAGCAAACACTCAAGGACTATGGCATCAACGTGAAGAATGTGCCTCTCTACTGCGACAATGAGAGCGCTATCAAGATTGCTCATAACCCAGTTCAGCACTCAAAGACAAAGCACATCCAGATTCGTCATCATTTTCTTCGTGATCATGTGTTGAAGGGCGATATCTCCATCGATGATGCAAGCACTGAAGACCAGCTGGCCGATATCTTCACTAAGCCCTTGGATGAGAAGAGATTTAGCAAGTTGTGGTGTGAGCTAAATATCCTAGAATCTTCGAATGTTCTCTGAAATGGACACTCATCCTAACACTTATGCTGACTTGATGACTTAGATACGCAACACATGAAGTAACATTTTTGTTCAATCAGTGAAGACTAACCCTCTAACTGTGAAAAAATTAATGAATAAATTGATTCTCAGAGCCCTACGACAATTGTACGCGGCGTCTGAAATCAGCTTTCTTATACGGTGGATACGCCACCAACCAAAGTTGAAATTCTTCAATTTGAGTTTTTCCTTAGTTTTGAAGTTCCTCAGTTTTTTCAAATTCTTCAACTTTGCAACGTCTTCACTATTTCCGTCGTTTTTTATCATTGAATATATATATATATATATATATATATATATATATATATATATATATATATATATATATATATATATATATATGAGTTTATGTCCTCTACATCATTCACTTATTGCTAATTCTTCAAGTTGATTTTTCTGCTAAGTGAATGTGATCGGACCCTTCCCCCTCCTTGCTAAACTCAACCTAGTCTGTTCACAAATTATTCATGTGCGTTCTACTTGAAACTCGGTCAAAATCTTCACTATGTCCTTGACAGCTAAAGAAATTGCGAATGGAACTTTAACTAACCCTATCTGAATTTTCAGCTTTGCCGCTCAAACCGTTCCGCATCCCACGACAATACTTATCTATTCACCCACGATCCTACACGATCGCCACCTCTCAGTACGTGGGTGACACATGTCACGCGAATGAGAAGGGCCAGGGGCACGTTCTTCCGAATTCTTCGGGTGTATAGTTTTTCACTACCATTATAAATACCCCAGCCTCTTCCTCACTTCGCTTTTACTCCGCTCGATCTCACTCCCGCTCGAGCTTCTCAAACCCTAGCGCCGCCGCTACTTCATCGTTGCCGGTGAGGAAGAGCTTCACTTCCTCGACCTCGTCTCCATCGTACTCGCCCCGGTTGCGGATTTTATCACTCCGCCGCCGCCGTAGCTGTCTTCCTCTGCCAAGTTAGGGCGTGGAAGATCTGAACTGACGAACTTCACATATACACTTCCCAGTTCGTCGAGTTCTTCATTTCGGGTAATTAAAATTCACTTTTACTGCCCTCTTTGATTCATGTGTTTTCTTGAAAATCTTCAAAGGTGTTTATTCTTCAAGTCTTCACACACTTGAACACCTCACATGTTATCTGCTCTTGGTTCGTTTCTCTAAGCGATGATTTTCTTCAAGATTCCTCGATTGTGTGGATTTTCACTCTGTACAACTCTGGAACCTAAGATTAAGAACGCTTAGGGAAATTCTTCAAGACTCATCTGGTCAAATTTCTTAAACCTATTCTTTTTGAAAATCTTCTGAGAACACATATGACCTCTCCAAATTCCTCGCAACTATACTCTGTTCACAGGTACTCATGTCCGCTGCTGAATCTCTAGGTTCTCATCAACTTAACTCATTTGCAGCGTTCCTCGAAGAAAAGTCGCACACCTCTTCAGAAACTTCAGTTGTTCATATTCCTCAGCTGAAGAAAATGGCTGATAAGAAGCCACAGAAGGGAGGAAAAAGGCCTAAGGTCAATACTACTTTCGAAATCCCTGAGGACATATACAGGGATTACTGCACTCCCGATGAGGCCAAATTTGGCAAGGAGGACAAAAATCAGCGCAAGGTGCGCATACAAAGAATAGAGAGGAGGTGGGCACGGGAATGGAGGGAGTACAGGTATGCTACTCCCAAGTACATGTAGAAATTTGCACTCAACTCTCCATGCCCGAGACCTCCATTGGCACCTGGCCAAATTGGCTGATCCCACTAGCCTCAAGCGCGGTGAGGATTATCCTGATGAATGGGCAAAGTGCCAGGCCAAACAAGCAAAGGAAGCAGTGAGGAAATTTAATGAAGACTCTGCTGCTGCTGCTACCACTGCTGAGGCCTCTGCTAGTAAGCCAAGGAAGGTGATGCCTAAGAAGCCTGCGCATAAGTCAAGTGCTTCTTCTTCAATGCCCTCAAGGCCAAGCTCCTCAGCAATGCCCTCAAGGCCTGATTCTTCAAAGCCCTCACGGCCAACCCCTCAGTCTGCTCCTCCTCCTTCAAAGTCCTTAGCTCCTCTGACAAAGTCTTCAGCTGCTCTGACCAAATCCTCTGCACCAATGCATCTCGCCACGTGCCAAAGGACAACAGGCATCTCAATTGCCTCAGGAGCAACTACAAGTTCCACTGTTGCACCAAATTCTTCAGCTGGCCCCTCTCTGCTGAAGAAAAAGGCCACTGCTGGGCAAGGCCTTCGACCAAGTACTCACAAGAAGCAGGTCGCCTTCCAAGTGCCCTCTGATGAAGATGAGGCTGGTGATGAAGAACTTGCCGAAATCATCAGAGACACGCAAGCCAGGGCCGCTAGAGCCAAAGGCAGCAATGTGCCACTGCTATTGGATCAAAAGTTGATCCTCGATTTCATTGACCTATGGCACAAAGACCCTAACACACCTTTGCTGGAGATGAATCTCACTCCTGGTCAAAGTCATGTTCTTACTACCTTCATTGAGGAAGAGAAGTGGAAATTTGAAGAAGGCAGAAGGCTGAAGAAAGCGCAGTACAAAAAGCAGCGCTACCTCAAGGATAATGTCCTCACTCTTACCCCTGATCAACTCATTGCGTTGCAAACTGAAATCAAGCAACTGAGTGATGTATTCAATCGCTACTATGTTGATTGGAAGGGCGCCAAGGTCCGGTTCGCCAATTTAACGAAGAAACTCACTTCAAGTGTTGCTGCTCCTGTGCACGGTGAAGTTACACAGGCTGAAGCATCTGCTCAGCCTACTGAAGAACATGTCAGCACCGCTGATGACAAACAGGCTGCTGAAGAAAATGAGAGTACCAGGGCCGATGACTGCATTCGAGCCGCTGAAGAAATTGCCAGGGCATCCACTAGCGGTGCGCCTGAAGAAAATGAAGAAGTCAGGGCAACTGCATCAGTTGCGCCTGAGCAAACTGAACCAAAGTCCTCTGCACCTCCTTCACCTACACCCACTCCGATCCTTCCATCTGCATCAGATGCGAAGAAGACCAATGCTGCAAAGCGTGCAGCTATGAAGAAAAGGAAGGCATCAGCTTCATAAAATTCTTCAGCTTCGAAGAAAATGAAGCCTCTGACTAGCTCAATTGACAACCCAATTGATGTCGTTCCTGTCTCTTTCATGCCATCAAAGGACCTTGTTCCTTTTGGTGAAGATTATGTGATTCCCAATGAATCCAATGAAGAAAATCCTTCTGCTGCTTCGTTAGAGCAGTTGGATGAAGAAATTGATGTGGATAAAATCCCTTCAACCCCAGTCATTTCCTCACCTATGCCTCAGTTCATGGCTGAAGAGGCAGGTGTTGAAGAAATGGAAGATGAGGATGTGGACATTGGTTGTACCACACCTGTGCTGAATGATGACTTTTGGGAAATTCAGCACCCCAACTCTCCAATGTTCACTCCACTTCAAGCAATTCCTCAGTCCCCTGCTGCTACTGAAGTACAGATGGGATCTAAAGAACCTCATGCAACCCCGTCTGTCCATGAAGAAATTCCAGCCACTAGCGCTGAAGAATTTACAAATGAAGAATTGAAGACCCAGGCTGCAGTTGAAGAAGAGCCTGCAATTCCTCAACCTGAGGAACCTGAGATTGTGATTTCCTGAGGTGGTGATGCACCTAACTAACACTCCTCAACCGAAGCCAAAGGATCCCTTCTCAAAGAAGCAAAAATTCAAGGCTGATGATTTCTTCGGCGAGCATGTGTTCTTCACTGAACTCAACCCATATGACAATGCTCGTCTTAGAAGGAAGTGTTTCTGGACTGCCAGCCAGGCCAACTTCTATTCTTCAGTACTCTTCAACAAGGACAAAGTCTTCGACCACGAGCATATTCCTCACGTGGATATGGAATCAATGCCTTGTTTCTCTCAAGTCCTTAGTATGCTTCATGATGCAGGCTTGCTCAACTTTTGCTTAGACATAGTTGATTGGAATGAAGAGCTTATTCTTCAGTTCTACGCAACATTGCACATCACTGGTGAACCTGATGACATCAACTGTTGGGTGTTGGACTGGATGACCGAAAACACTCACTACAAGGCACCAGCCTATGAATTGCTTCATGCCTTGCCAATTAGTCCTCCACCTGAAGGTGCTCGTTATCTGCACGATGAGCCTGAACTCACTGCTCATTACATGCAAGTGCTCATGAAGCCCCTGAAGCCTGGTCAAGCCCCAAGGACCAAATTCCTCGTGAAGGAATTGTTTTATGTGCCAAGAACCATCTATCGCATTCTGACGAAGACTATGAGTCCCATCAAAGGCCATGACTCATTTGATGAAGAAATTGTTGGGATGATGAAGAATATGCTATTCAACATCATGCATGGCATCCCTATTAATTATCATGATTTCTTCATGAGGACTCTTGCAAATGTTGCACTTTCACCGTTTGAGCTGAAGCCTTATGCTCCATGGATCATGAGATTCCTCAGAACAAGGTCTTCGCTCAACTACAGGGCTGACACTCTCAACCATGGCAGCTACTTGCCCCTGATTGAAGTCCTCAAGTGGACATATTCCTCAGCTGATGGGAAGGGCAAGGCACCAGCTGTTATCGATGAAGGCATTCGTCCATTGGATGGTCAGTTCCGCAAAGCTGTATCTTATTCCACCAATGATGACTCTGCCACTCATGATTCTGCTGCAAATGCTCCCAAGCAAAGTCCTCAAGCGACTGCTCCTCGTGTGATGACTGACCGTGAGCTACTTCTAAGTCTTCACCAGAAGGTGGATCGAAACCATAAATGGGTTAAGCGTCAGTTTGGCTCTATTCTTCACAACATGACCTCTACACATAATGCAGTGAACAAAAACCATTACTACCTTCATGAAGTTTTTGATCGCACCTGGGCTATTCTGCATCATCTCTATGGTGAAGAAGATCTGAAGAAAATGGGCTTCAAAGAAGATTTTGACTGGTCTGCTCCTCCACCGAAGAAACTCAAGAAGGTCAAGGTTCCTCCCTTGGTCGCCAGTTCATATTCTTCATCACGCGACACAGACGAGTATGAAGACTTGGACGACACTGCAGCAGGCCCTACAATGACTCAAGACCCCAACGACGCTGGCGCTCCTCCATCTTCATGATGTTCTTCAGGGGCATTAGTCCTCATTTTCAACCCTTTTGGTCATTCGATGACAAAGGGGGAGAAATTTGAGTTAGTCTTCAAGCGGGTATATCTTATATGGGTGTTTTTTCTGAGTTACAACTCTCGTTCTTTTGATGACTATGCTGGATCGAGTTGTAATCTTAAACTCTATGGTGGCCTGATACTTTTGCTGAGTTCTTCTGCATGCTTATTCCTCATCAATGTCTATGCACGCATGCTGAACTACATCAGACACCATATTTCATCATGCATTTCAAATTCTACATACTATATGTCAAATGCGTGTATGAATTACAAGATATAGGTGGAGATCTCCATGATTATACTGTTCAAGTGTGCATTGCTTCAAAAGCAAATTCCTCACTATGCACACCTTCATGGGGAGTTTCTCTATATCTTGCTATCAAATTCCTCAACATCAATACTTACACTTCATATATTGATCCCCGTTGAAAACTTAACCTATATTGTCATCAATCACCAAAAAAGGGGAGATTGTAAGTGCATCTAGTACCCCTAAGTGATTTTAGTGTATTGAAGACTTATAGGTTAAGAGACTGATGTGTTTGTGAGTGTACACAGGTCTATAAGTCTATGAGGAGCTTCATATTTACAGAGAAAGTCGGCCCCTAAAAATGAAGTTCTTCAACTGAAGATTTGGATATCTGAAGACTTTCTGAAGACTTTGAAAGTGAAGAAATTGGTGTGACCTTGAAGACTTGGCAATCATTCGAGGAACATGAAGCATGAAGACTCTGCATTTCATTGTTTCATTTTCTCTTTCTTGAGTCATAGGAAACACCGTACTGTTAAAGGGGGTCGAGGAAATACTGAGGAAAAATTTCCAAGTGATGCTCAACTCAAAATCCTACACCTACCAATCCCTTCGAGTGAAGCCATTGGAAATCTCACACAGTTCAGTCATATTCTTCAGTGACAGAGACTAAGTTCTTCTGTTCTCTGAGGAATTTGTTCTGAATGAGGAGTTAGGAATTCGCCAGTGCCAATTGCCTACAAAGTGAGGAACATGATAGCCCTGAAGAATTTGAGAGTCAAATATTCCGACCGTTGCTGTGCTATGCGCCAGCTGTCCCAAAATATCTACCCACCTAACGGTCATATCAGACAAGGGCATTTATATCTTATCATGTCGGGCTGCTCCCTAGGCTATAAATAGCCGCCCCCTACAACCACTAGTTGGTTGGCTGCTCCGAGAGAAACTGACACTTGCCATTTGAGAGCATCCCATCCTCCGAGGACTTTGAGTAAAAATCATCAAGTGAGGAAAACCCAAACCTAAACCTACAAAACCCCAAAGTTATTGAGCATCACTGAAGAGATTGATCCTGCGTGGATCCGACGCTTGTTACCTTTGAAGATTTTGCTTCTTCCAGACGGTTAGGCGTCAAGGTCTAGAGCATCCAAGAGGAATTGTGGATCGCCGAGTGACCGAGTTTGTGAAGGTTCGGAAGTCACCTGAAGACTTACCACGAGTGTTTGGGCGAGGTCTGTGTGACTTTAGCTCAAGGAGAATATGGTGAGAACTGTGTGTCTGGGACTGTGTGTCCTCGAGTTTAAATACTCAGCCGCTCCAACCAGATGAACAACTGAGACAACAGTTGGAACTGGTCTACCAAATCATTGTCTTCACCGAGCTTACTTGTTCTATTTCCTCAACTCCTTCATTTCCTCATTTTTGTTGTTGTGTGCTTGTTCATATCTGTTTGAAGACTTTGACTGAAGACTTTCTCAATTTCCTCAGTTCAATTTCTTCAGTTTGTCCGTCTTCATCTTGTGTTATCCTGTGCTTACGCTTTCTGTACTCTGTGCTTGTCTTCATTTCATCATGATGACTATGTGTGTGTTCTACTATGTTTACTTTTGAGTACCTATTCCGCTGCAAGTAGTTCTTCATTTAGGAATTTCCTCACCAGCAAATTCCTCAGTGGAGATTTCATAAAAATCGCTAATTCACCCCCCTCTAGTCGATATAACGCACTTTCACACTGTTGTTACTCTTAGGGAAACTCCCACTGTGCAAACTAAAGCCAAGCCTTGTGGCTTATCACATCCTTTTAAAATTGCCTAATTATGATAGGTCTTATTTGGAACATTAGGGGTCTTGGACAATCTGGAAAAACTCAGTGCCTGTGTGATACTATCACCAAATCTAATCCTAACTTTATTGGTTTTCAAGAAACTAAGAAAAAGATTATTTCTGAGGGTTTCCTCAAAGCTATTGATAGGTTTGATAATTTTACCTGACACTTTCTTCCTGCTATTAATACTGCTGGTGGGATCCTATTGGGGTTTAAGAAAAGCTTATTTGAGGTTATTGGTTTTACTAACCAAAGATTTTCCATTCTTGGTACGGTCAAGAATAAGAATGATGGTTTTGTTTGGCAAATGGTTCTGGTTTATGGTTCTGCATATCATGAGTTTAAGATGGAGTTTATCGATGAATTACATGATACTATGACTAGTTCATCTTATCCTATTTTAATTTATGGGGATTTTAACTTGATTAGGAATGATACTCAGAAGAGTAGTGGCCATATTAACCATCAGACTGCACTTCTCTTCAATGACTGGATCAATAGATGGGCCCTGATGGAGATTTCTATCTCTAATAGAGTTTTTACATGGTCTAACAACAAAAGTTCCCCTATCTTTGTTGTTCTGGACAGAGTGTTCACTTCTGTGGACTGGGACGCCCACTTTCCATTTTCAACTTTGACAGCTCTCCCCAGAGTGGGGAGTGATCATACTCCTCTGGTCTTGGACACTTGAGCCAGGTCCCCAACTAATCCTAAACCATTTAGATTTGAAAAATGGTGGTTATCTCAACCTGGGTTCCACCAAATGGTTACAGAAGCTTGGAATTCTGTATCCTCTACTAATTCCTCAGTTGATAACTGGATGGCTAAAACTAGGGTCCTTAGGAAGAAAACTAAGGGTTGGAATATTAACAGAGAGGCAGCTTTGAAGAAGAAAAAAAAGGCTCTCCTTATGGAGTATGATAACCTTGATGTTTTATCTGAAACTCAGCAGATATCTGCTGCTGATTTTGATAAGATGAAGAGCATTAAAAAAGAACTTGATGAGATTTGGAAAAAAGAGGAAATTGCCTTATGGTAGAGATCCAGAGATAGGAAAATTCTGGAGGGAGATATGAACAATGCTTATTTCCAAGCCCTTGCCAATCATAGACATAGAAAGAATCATCTTACTGAATTAAAGAGCCTTGATGGTGTGGTTACTTCTACCAAGGATATGCTTGAAGTAGCCACCTCCTTTTATAAGGAGTTGTTTGCTTTTGAGCCCAAACCTGACATCCACTTAGATTCTGATTTCTGGTCCACTGAGGACATGGTTAGTGATGAGGAGAGGGAATTTCTAGAGAGATCTTGTTCTAAAGAGGAAATTAAACAAGCCATTATGAGTTCCTACTCTAGTGGTGCTTCTGGCCCGGATGACCTTTCATTTTTGTTTTACCAAACTTTCCAGGAGTTGATCAAAAAAGATTTTATGTGGATGGTGAAAGATTTTGAGAATGGTGTTCTAGATATGTATAAACTGAATTATGCTATCATTACCCTTATACCAAAAGTGCCTTTGGCTAGGGATATGAGAAATTTTAGACCTATTAGCTTGAGTAATTGTGTTGTTAAGATTTTTTCTAAAGCTATGACCATTAGGGTTTCCCCTCTGTGTGACAAGCTTATTTCTACCAATCAGACTGTATTTATTAAAGGGAGATTTATTTTGGAAAGTGTGGTTATGGACCATGAAGTGATTCATGAAATACATAGATCTGGATCTAGTGGGGTTATCCTTAAACTTGATTATGAGAAAGCCTATGATAGAGTGAGCTGGGATTTTCTCAAGGAGATGCTTCTTTCTAGAGGTTTTGGTAATAAATGGGTTGGTTGGGTTATGTCTACTATTCACCAAGGAACTTTTCAGGTTAGGATTAATGACACAAATGGCCCCAAATTTGCTGGGGGAAAAGGCCTAAAGCAAGGTGATCCCCACTCACCTTTGTTGTTCAATTTGGTGGGTGATGTCTTTTCTAAGATGCTTCACAAAGCTGTCAATAGAAACTTGATTCGTGGGCTGCTGCCCCATGCCATTCCTGGAGGGGTAGTCAGTCTATAATATGCTAATGAGACCATCCTTTTCCTAGATAACTCTTTAGCATGTGCTAAAAATTTGAAATGGATTCTTACCTGCTTTGAGAAATTTTCTGGTTTGAAAATTAACTTTCACAAAAGTGATTTGCATACAATTAATGTGTCTAACCAAATGGCTAAAGACTTGGCTCAAGTTTTCTGTTGTCAGCTTGGGGATTTCCCCTTTAAATATTTAGGGGTGCCTTTACATTTTAGGAGACTTAGAAGGGAAGATCTTCAACCCATTATAGACAGGATTATTAAGAATATAGCTGGTTGGCTTGGGAGATTTCTCTCATATAGGGGCAAATTGATCCTTCTTACCACTTGTATTGCTAGTATTCCTGCCTACTTAATGTCTATTGTTAAATTTTCCAAATGGGCTATTGATATGATTACATCTCAAATGTCTCACTTCTTTTGGGGTAATGTGGGTGATAATCACAAGTATCATTTTGCTAACAGGAGGCTGATCTCCAGGAAGAAAGAATTTGGTGGTATGGGGGTACCCAACCTTAGAGAATTCAATATGTCACTTTTGGCTTCTTGGGGAAAAAGGTTTTATGATGATAGAAATGGTGACTGGAAAAAACTTATGGCTTAGAAGTATAATACTAACAATCCCAATTTCTTCAGCACTAAGGCTACTCAGGGGTCCCCTTTTATGAAAAGCCTATCTTGGGCACTTGTAGCTTCTAAAAACTTCTATAGGTGGTTCCCTGTAGATGGCAGAAAAATTGCCTTCTGGCATGACATTTGGGTGGGATATTGTTCCTTAAAAACTGCTTTATGGGATCTGTTTGACATTTGTCGACAACAAGATTCCACTCTTGCACAGGTCTGGGTGGGTGATGAACTCCATCTATCTTTTAGGAGATGTGTGGATGCTAGGATTCTGGCTAGATGGGATGAGTTAATTAACCTAGTTAAACAGGTGGTGTTGTCTGGCTCCCTAGACCAACCTGTGTGGATGTTGGAATCTTCCAATAAGTACTCTATCAAGTCCTTTTACAAAATGATCAACTTTGGGGGGATCCCTTCTAAGATTAAGGATGACATTTGGAAGATTAAGGTCCCTCCCAATATTCATGTTTTCTTGTGGTTGATTTACTACAACAAAAGCTTGACCAGAGATAATTTGGCCAAGCACAGACATGTAGAGGATAAGACATGTGTCTTTTGTAATGAACCAGAAACAATTCAGCATCTCTTTTCTGATTGTATTGTGGCTAGGCAGGTGTGGGAAATGGTGGCTGAAAGTTTTAGCTTTAATATACCTGATTCTTTTGCTGTGTTAGCTTCCTTTTGGAAGAAAAGGAAGCATTGTGAAGCTTTAAATATAACTACTACTGCTACCTTGTGGAGCTTATGGAGTTTGCAAAATGACTTTGTTTTCCAGGGGCGAAGATGGCGAAGTATACGCTGAGCTTTGGGTCTATTGGGTGCAATGATCAGGCAGTGAAAAATCCTATGTTCAGAGGCTTAGGGTATGCTTATTCTCCGGTGCTTAAGACTGTTAAATCATCAAAGAGGGGAATTGCTTAGGATCTCCTGGCGCTGAACTATTGGAGCATCGCTGGGTTTCTGCAAAAAGTGCTAGTTTACCATCTTTGATCTGTGTGAGCTAGTGTGTTTGCTCTCCTGGCTTTGTATCCCCCCTGGAACTTCCCCAAATTGTGTTGTAATAGGGTAGTCTTTTGAGAACCCTAGTGATCATTGTTTGTGGAGCTACTCCCCGGTTGTCGTCGAGCGCTGTTAAACAGTCTTTGTTTTTGGTATGCCTTGGCTTGAATAAAGTTGGGGCGGGGGGAAACCCCTTTCGTTTCCAAAAAAGCAAAGAACTCTGCTGCTGTTGTAGCAAGCTCGTACATGCACGACACAGAGCAAGTGGTTACAGATCGAATCCAATTACAGATTATGGAAGCATAATGGCGACTCGGCCGCGCAACCAGAGAGGCGACCAGAGAGGCAACAACGCAGGCGACGACCTCCGCATGGATGCGGACGCGATCGACGACGATCCCCGAGCCGCCGACGAGCAGAGCAAGGAGCGATTGCTGGTCCTGTACATCCCCAACCTCTTGGCGACGGGATTACTCTGCTACTGGAAAGGCTCACTCCTAGTCCAAGGTGAGATCCAAAGAATTCTGCTGCTCAACGAGGAGGATAGGATAGTTGACAGCCGGAGATTGCAAGCTCGGGAGAGGATTTCATGGCGATCAATAGTTTGGCTGCCCTGTCATGTTGCTCACGTTGGAGACGTGGTGGCATGTGGGATTGGATGCGGCGGGCGGATTTTGAGGCGAGCGACCGCCATGAATGCGAGTGGGAGGTGGGAAATAAATCCCCCACCCTCGAAGGCGAGTCGACGCATTCGGAGGCTGAAACCCCCAACCACCACAACTCACCGCAGCCGCACCCCAAGCGAGAGAGAGGAGCCCCCGGTGGAGATGGCCGACTGGAGGATGAAGATGGAGCACACCATGGTGGAGCTCGCGAGCGGCGACGAGGCGAAGCTGGAGAGGGCATGCAAGATCATGTCCTGGTTCTCGACCGGGAAGATGATGCGGAGGGCGGCGAAGTCCGTCTTCAGGAACCTGACGGTGGAGGAGGACGAGCGGCTGACCCCGAATGGGATGACCACTCCATCAGGTGTGCCGGTGACCTCCTTGGCTTCTCTGGTCTGGGCCATGGAGGAAACAGAGGGAGAGGATCTGACGTAGAAGCAGAAGTGGTGGGTGTTCCGCTCCCGCCACCACTTCCCAGCCGGACCAAAGGAATTCGTGGTGGGAGCGGTGATGGCCATTCCCACCTGAAAGGATCGATATGGTTGACTAGAGGGGGGTGAATAGGCAACTAACAATTTTTTAAGCTTTTCTTTACCAAATTAAACTTTGCAACAAAATAGGTTGTCTAGATGTGCAACTAGTTGAGCAACCTATATGATGCAATAACAACTAGCACATAAGCAAGCAAGGATGTAACAACAAGTAAGCTTGCAAAAGTAAAGGCATGAAATAACCAAGAGTGGAGCCGGTGGAGACGAGGATGTGTTACCGGAGTTCCTTCCTTTTAAGGGGAAGTACGTCTCCGTTAGAGCGGTGTGGAGGCACAATGCTCCCCAAGAAGCCACTAGGGCCACCGTATTCTCCTCACGCCCTCACACAATGCGAGATGCCGTGATTCCACTATTGGTGCCCTTGAAGGCGGCGACCGAACCTTTACACGCAAGGTTGGGGCAATCTCCACAACAATCGGAGGCTCCCAACAACAGCAACAACACCACGAAGCTTCACCACAATGGAGTATGGATTCGAGGTGACCTCAACCATCTAGGGTGCTCAACACCCAAGAGTAACAAGATCCGCAAGGGATAAGTGGGGGAATCAAATTTCTCTTGGTGGAAGTGTAGGTCTGGGCCCTCTCAACCAATCTCGAGCAAATCAACAAGTTTGATTGGCTAGGGAGAGAGATCGGGCGAAAATGGAGCTTTGAGCAACAATGGAGCTTTGGGGGAAAGAGGTAGGTCAACTAGGAGGAAGAAGACCCCTTTATATAGTGGGGGAACACATCCAACCGTTACCCCACTGAGCAGCCCCGCACAGGGCGGTACTACCGCTAGGGAAGGGCGGTACTACCGCTGAGAGCGGTACTACCGCTCCCTACCTAGCGGTACTACCGCGCTGAAGAGGAAGTCAGGCCACTGGCCCCAGAGTGGTACTACCGCGGGAGTAGAGCGGTACTACCGCTCGGAGCGGTACTACCACTTCTACTGTCGCTTCTAGTGCCGCAAAACCCGACACGAGAAAACACCGTCTCGAATCGAGGCGGCAGTAGGCGCGGTACTACGCGGTACTACGGCTAAAGCCCGCGAGCGGTACTACCGCTCTGCGGAGCGGTACTACCGCTTAGAGCGGTACTACCGCTTCGTGGAGCGGTACTATCGCTAGGGGGGCTTCGGCGGTACTACCGCTGTAGACCGCGGTACTACCGCTGGCACAGGGCGAAGCAGGTACGGAAGAGAAGTGCAGCTCCAAAGATGCGAAAGGAAGACGACGGGTGTGATAAGGATGTGTACGTGTTGATTCCACCCTAGTCTTACCAAAGCGGATCCCCTCTTAATAGTACGGTGACTCCTACGAAACTAGTCCACCAACAACGAAACGCAGGAGCTACACCGTCTTGAATAAAAACACCGAGGGGAGGAAATCATCTCGTGCCAATGGATGATTCTCTGAAAGAACTTAATGCACACGATTAGTCCGCAAAAGCATTGTCATCAATCACCAAAACCACTATGGGATAAATATGCCCTTACAATCTCCCCCTTTTTGGTGGATTGATGACAATACGGGATTTGCATAAACACGATATAGAGTAAGCATACAAACCCCACGGTCCTAACATGTAGATGGGATCCCCCTAGATGTGTGCTATTTAGATAAGTGCTTTGGACTGCACATCACACATACTAGGATCAGAGCTCCCCCTACATTTTAGACACCAACAATCTAAGCATGGTGTATGAGAGCAGCATAGATGATATAACAGGAAAAACACGCAGCTCATAAGCTAGATAGACATAGATACTGATACTGGAAAGGTAAGGTAGCATATGTCTCACACCATATGACTCGTACTTAAGTCTCACTCGAACTTAGGTCTCACAGTCAAACCAACCAAAGCAAATGCGAGGAAAAACATGAACAAGACAAGGCACACGAATAAGAGACGAAAGACAAAACTCGCAAATCCCTAAGCTCTCTCCCCCTTTGGCATCGAGACACCAAAAAGGAGAGGGAGTGCTGCTACGGCCCCAGGTGAGAGCAAATGAGGGACACACGCATCAGAGCCCAGAGGAATCATCGGCACCACCGTCGTCAGTCTGGAAGTGCTCGGCCTCAGAATCGGTCCACGGGCAGTGCTGCTGAATCCACTCCTCCTCCTCAGTAAGCTGGTCCTCAGATCCACTTTTGACTATAGCACCCAACTGACGCATGAGCTCCTTGTGACGACCTCGAGCCTTCTTCTCAGCCACATGAGTCATGTACTGACCATGAGCCTCCATGCAGAACAACTTCTTCATCTTAGACTGAGCTTCTTAGCCCAAGAAGGCTCTGCCTCAGAAGGCAAGTAGTCATCATCTTCATCCTCAGCCTCAGCCCCAAACTCCTCCTCGGTCTCCATGGCAGCAGCAGATGAAGGAACTCCAGTCCTAGGGGCCTGAGTACCCCAGTTATCCTTCTTCCTCAGATGCTTGACATCGTGAGAAACCAAGTCTCCAATCTCCAGCACCACCTTGGGATAGACACGATCCCAGGCCTTCTCAATGAGCAGCATAATGAACGGACCATAAATCAGGCACTTGCGCTCGGAGATAGCAGAAACCAGCTCAGACCACATAACATGAGAGATATCCAAGGACTCTTCGGTGCTCTGCCCCTTCTCCCGCTGACAAAAGAGAAGCATGTCCACGAGATAAGAGTGAACCTGGTCCAGATTCCCGATGCGAGGGAAAAGAGTTTCTCTGAAGATACGGTGAAGTATGTCCAGATAGGCAGGCAGCTCATAGGTCTCCTTCTTCGTCTCATGGTGGATCCTCAGAGTGCAGTAGGGCCACAGAGCTTGCTTGTGAGTGGCATTGGCTCGACGGTGGGGGCGAAAGCCGACAGCAGACTCAAGTCCAAGATCTTCCACCCCAATAAACTGCATGAAAGCTTTCCACTTGACTGACAGCAACTTGCCATTTGTCATCCAAGTCAGAGTCCTGTCCTCATCGGTCCCAAGGTGAACCGTGGCATAGAATTGGGCCACAATATCAGCATCATAGTCCTTGTTGAATTGCATGATCCCGAGAATATTCAGCTGAGTGCACATCTGAAGAGCTTCACCAAAGTAGTCAGGATCATTCTCCATATGCTCGGTGTTGATGGAGTGCACGTTGACATAGAGATTCTTCTTGGCTTTGAGGACATCAAAATAGATGGCAAACTGGAACCTGTTCCAGAACGGACGGTTGACCAAAGTGGGATCTTGATCTACCTCATACGGGTTGCGGCGATGCCTTGCCCAGAACTCCTTGGGCGGCATTTCTGGCACGGTTTTGGTTTGCTTTGGCTTGACCCCAGGCTTCTTCTGCAGTTGGGGAGGAGGTGGAGCACTAGAAGATCCTCCGGCAGGCTCAGTGGTGCGGTAGCGCTTGGACGAAGCACGACCGGGGTTGACACGACGAGCCTGATGCTCAGGAACCTCATCACCTGGAACCACACACACAAAACACGCAAACAACCAGAAAGAACGAGCATAAGCCACAAACACGAACAAAGAGGATCACTGAGAGGTAGGAGTAAGATGGAATCTGGTAGAGGGCGGTAGTACCGTGACCCTTGAGCGGTAGTACCGCTCCAAGCGGTAGTACCGCTCTAGAGAGCGGTAGTACCGCTCACAGCGGTAGTACCGCTCGGGGAGAGCGGTAGTACCACTTGAGGCGGGGAAACAACAGTTTCCTACTACCGTGGTTAGATCTGGTACTTCCGTCCTACCAAATTCAAAAATACTCCAACCAAACACTAATCCAAACTGCCTAGAAGCATTCTCCATCCTACTCAAGCCTAGATTTGGCCAAAAATCTAAAGATGCAACCGCTACTGCCCCTAAGATGCTAGATTGGAAACCTAGACAAAAAGAACAAGAGAACGGGGGCAATACCGGCATCCATGGCAAGAGGACAAGGTGGGGATCGTCTCCACCGAAGGGAATGGAGAGGGACGGCCCGGAGAGGGAGATCCGCCGGAGCCCTCCCGCGGCGCCGGTTGCTGGAGAGAGAGAGGAACAGGCGAGGGGGCGTGCGAATGGGTATGGGGGAGAAGAATTTCCCCCTGCCCTGATATAACCCCCGCCCGCGCCTCTCAGCGGTAGTACCGCGCTGGAGGGCGGTAGTACCGCTTGGAGTGGTAGTACCGCTCGCCAGCGGCGGTAGTACCGCCAGCAACCAAAAAAATGCTTCTAGACAAACAGAAAAAAAACACACACCGAGAAGAACGGAAAGGCAAAGACAAGAGAAAGACCAACAAGACAACACACACGAAACAACGAACCGGAACCCACTCCTTCAAAGCAAACAACAAAAATTAAGAGCGAGCTCAGGCCTCTCTCAAGAGAGGGCGGTGGGCGGAGCCACCTATGTTTGAGTCAATTGGTATGGCACCGCGAAGAATTATCCTTGGGCCCATGACCAAAACTCGTCTTTGAAGCACAAGTACCATCAAAAATGGCTAATGTGAAAGAGTTGATCGTTTTATGCCTAATGGGGGGAGGGAGAGTTCATTGAGAGAACAACACTCCCCCTATGTCCATGCCTACACCTAAACTAGACAACAAATTGAGTGTGGTGGGGGGTGTACGGGTTCAAGTCACATTGCTCACATCAATGATATTTAGCTCATGCCTTAACTCGCGAAATATTGCTTCATCCAAGGGCTTCATGAAAATATCTACAAGGTTATCATGAGTGTTGACATACTTGAGCTCGATCTCCCCTCGCCTAATGTGATCCCGGATGAAGTGATACTGAATCTCAATGTGCTTCGTCTTGAAGTGTTGCACCGGGTTGAGAGAAATCTTCATGGCACTTTCATTATCACACCAAAGAGGCACTTTGTCACAAATGACACCGTACTCCTTTAAAGTTTGCCTCATCCATAGGAGTTGAGCACAACAACCACCGACCGCCACATACGCCGCTTCGGTGGACGAGAGAGACACACAACTTTGCTTCTTGGAAGACCAACTTACCAAAGAGCAACCAAGAAATTGGCATCCTCCGGAAGTGGACTTCCTATCCACTTTGTCTCCCGCCCAATCGGAATCCGTGAAGCCTTCAAGCTTGAAGTTTGCTCCTCTTGGGTACCATAAGCCAAAGTTTGAGGCATGAGCCAAATATCGAAAGATTCGCTTGACCGCCACAAAGTGACTTTCCTTTGGTGCAGCTTGAAAACGTGCACACATCCCCACACTCAACATGATATCCGGTCTAGATGCAAAAAGGTAAAGCAAGGAGCCAATCATGGAGCGATATACCTTTTGATCCACCGCTTTACCATTGGGATCAATGTCAAGTTGGCACTTGGTAGGCATTGGTGTAGTAGCCGGTTTGATGTCACTTAGCTTGAATCTTTTAAGCATGTCTTGAGTGTATTTGGCTTGGTTGATGAAGGTTCCTTCTCTTCTTTGTTTGATTTCAAAACCAAGGAAGAACTTCAACTCTCCCATCGAAGACATCTTGAACTTGGAGGTCATGAGAGCGGCAAATTCCTCATTGAAAGCTTTGTTAGGAGAACCAAAGATAATGGCATCAACATATAGTTGGCATACAAACAACTCCCCTTTGACCTTCTTAGTAAAAAGAGTGGGATCGATTTGTCCTACTTCAAATCCACGATCTTGTAGCAACTCGGTAAGGTGGTCATACCACGCACGTGGGGCTTGTTTAAGGCCATAGAGTGCCTTATCGACTTGATACACATGATCCGGGAAGTAGGGGTCCTCGAACCCGGGGGGTTGCTTGACATAGACCAACTCATTAATGGGACCATTAAGAAAAGAACTTTTCACATCCATTTGTTGCAACTTAAAGTTGTGATGGGAAGCATATGCAATCAACAAACTAATGGATTTAAGACGAGCAACGGGAGCAAAGGTTTCACCGTAGTCGATACCCTCGACTTGGGAGTAGCCTTGTGCTACCAATCTTGCCTTGTTGCGAATGATGCTCCCATGAGCATCTTGCTTGTTCTTGAAGATCCACTTTGTTCCAATGACGTTGTGGTTCCCCGATGGCCTTGGCACCAATCTCCAAACTTTGTTGTACTCGAAGTTGTTGAGTTCTTCATGCATGGCATTGAGCCAATCCGAGTCTTCGAGCGCCTCATTGACCTTTTGGGGTTCAACACAAGAGACAAACGCGTGATGTTCACAATAGTTTGCTAATTGTCTATGAGTGCTTACCCCCTTTCTTAGGCTTCCAAATACATTTTCCATGAGATGACCTTGAGTGGTGAGCTTGGAAGCAATCTTCGCGGCACGACGCTCTAATTCCTCCTCGGATGTGGAGGGAGGGTTGACTTGATCATCTTGAGCACCGTCTTGAGCTTGTTCTTGATCTTGAGCTTGTCCTTGAGCTTGTGTTTGCTCTTGATCTTGAACTTGCTCGAGGGGGAGAACTTGACCTTGGGCATCATTTAGAGGTTCACCACCATCTTGAGGTTGATCTTGCCCTTGGTCTTGTTCACAAGGTTGAGGGCCTTCACTTTGTTCTTCGGAAGCGTGTGGGTCTTGATGAGGTGATGGCTCTACTTGAGTAGAGCATTGTCCTTCTCCTTCGGCCACAAGGGGTTCCTCAATGGGTAGGATTTGACCAATACCCATTCTTCTTATGGCTTGGGGAGGAATTTCATCACCTACATCACAAGTTCCACTTTGCTCCACTTGGGAGCCGTTATTTTCGTCAAACTCCACGTTACACGTCTCCTCAATGAGTCCGTTGGACTTGTTGAGAACACGGTAAGCATGAGAGTTTGTAGCATAACCAACAAATATGCCCTCATGAGCTCTAGCTTCAAATTTAGATAAACGAACACCTTTCTTGAGAATGAAACACTTACACCCAAACACCCGGAAGTACTTGAGATTGGGCTTGTTGCCGGTGAGTATCTCATAAGGAGTCTTGTTCAAGCCTTTGCGGAGATAGAGCCGATTGGATGCATGACATGCGGTGTTGATGGCTTCGGCCCAAAAGTTGTATGGAGACTTGAACTCCGCCATCATGGTCCTTGCCGCATCCATCAACGTCCGGTTCTTCCTCTCTGCAACACCATTTTGTTGAGGGGTATATGGTGCAGCATATTGATGCTTGATCCCCTCATCACTAAGAAACTCATCCAAGGTGTAGTTCTTGAACTCGGTGCCGTTGTCACTTCTTATTGTCAAGATCTTTGCATCATGTTGTCGTTGAGCTTCATTTGCAAAGTCGATGACTGTTTGTTGAGTTTCACTCTTCCTCTTGAAGAAATATACCCATGTGTATCTTGAATAATCATCCACAATTACCAAGCAATACTTTCTTCCCCCAAGACTATCAAAGGATGGAGGCCCAAAGAGGTCCATGTGAAGGAGCTCCAAGGGTCTATTCGAGTAGATGATAGTTGTGGGAGGGTGAGCCGTCTCATGAAGATTTCCTTCGATACAAGCACTGCACGCACGATCTTTGGCAAAACTAACATTTGTTAGTCCACGGACATGGTCCCCCTTGAGAAGACTTTGCAAAGATCTCATATTGACGTGGGATAAACGGCGATGCCAAAGCCATCCCACATCAACTTTAGCCATTAGGCATGTCGCGGTCTTAGTGGGTTGCTCCGAAAAGTTAATCACATAGAGACCGTTCTCGACATGCCCAACAAAGGCTACTTTAAGAGTCTTGCTCCACAAGAGGGCCACGGTATCAATATCAAAGAAGGTGGCAAAGCCCATGAGTGCAAGTTGACGAACGGAAAGTAAATTGAACGCAAGGGACACAACAAGCATGACTTTCTCGATCGTTAGATCATGAGAAATGACAACTTTGCCAAGACCCAATACCTTAGAATGTGAGGCATCACCCCACTCGACATTGGTGGGCATAGATGGGATCTTTTGCACGTCCACCACCAAGTCCTTGCTCCTGGTCATATGATTTGTTGCTCCACTATCGAGCCACCATGATCCCCCACCGGAAGCAAACACCTACAAGAGATCAATGCTTGGTTTTAGGTACCCATTTAGTAATGGGTCCTTTGATGTTAGTAACAAGGGTCTTAGGAACCCAAATAGACCATTCAATGTACTCATAAGAAGAACCAACAAATTTAGCATAAACATGCCCATCACTAGCACGGCACAACACATAAGAGGGGTTAAAGTCGCCGGCTTTGTTGGGAGAGATGGCTTTGCCCTTTTTGGCATCACCACTCATCGCATTGTTCTTCTTATCCTTAGGAGCACCCTCTCCCTCCTTCACAAAAGTTTGCTTAAGCGGGGGAGGTCTTTTGGTCTTGTTATTCTTCTTCTCGTTCTTCTTCTTGTTCTTGGACTTGTGTGAGAACCCAACTCCCTCCTTGCCCAAAACTTCCTTTTGATTGCTCAAAAGGTCATTTAGGTTCTTCTCATCTTGTATGGATGACACAAGACCTTTCTCGAGTTGTTCCTTCAACTTGGCATTCTCCTCCACAAGATGCACATGCTCACAACACGGGTTAGTAGCATTTGCATTATCAATTAAGACCTGTGAGGAAATGTGGCATTTTCCTTGGTTAGCTTAACTCGGAGTTGAGCATGAGACTCCTTGAGGTTTGCATGAGCACCTTTCAAGACCTTGTGGGCCTTGTCAAGTACATCAAACTCCTCCGTGAGTCTAACATGATCAACCCCAAGTTTAGCCTTCTCGGAAGCTAGAACACGAGACACAACAAGAGCATGATCAAGATCTTTCTTTAGTTTAGCGTGACCATCATTGTCTGACTCCTCAAGAGCCAAACGGTGCTCACGCTCTTTCTCAAGAGCATTAGAGAGATCCGATATCTCATCGGCATAGTCATGACTATGACTTTCCATCTTAGTGATGGTTTCTTCATGAGCCTCGATCATGTCATTGGCTTCACCAAGTTGTTCCAAGAGAGCAATGAAATGCTTCTTGGATTTGCCCTTGAGCTTACTCATGAAGGACTCAAATTCATTGATCTCCTCATTAGACCCCTTACCATTATCAAAGTCATCCGTTGAAGGAGGGTTAGGAATAATGGTGGTTTTGATGTTGGGGGTTACCTTGTTGGTGGCCTTAGCCATGAGGCACTTGGCGGTGATGTTCTTGTTAGGTGCATCGAATAGAGACACCCAAGGAGTTGAGACAATGGCAACGGATGCCATGGCCATTGTTTCACCATCTTCATCATCATCGTCATCCTCACGGTATTCTTCCTGAACCACCAACCCGCGAGAAGGAGTCTTCTTGGTGAAGTTGTTCTTGTTGGGGAAGGACTTGGCTTTGTCTTTTGAATGAACTTGCCACCATTGTCTTCCCGCTTCTCGTATGGACAATCCGCGACGAAATGACTGACATTGCCACAGTTGAAACAAGTTCTAACTCGTTGCTTCCCTTTGATGCCAGTTGAGTTGTTCTTGTTGAAGCTGGGTCTTGTAGTCTTCTTACTCCAAAACTGTCTTGAGGCAAGAGCCATGTGCTCATAATAATCATACTTTGTGTCCTCGGGGTTGCTCTCCTCATCTTCCTCTTCTTCTTCTTCTTCCACACTAACCTTGGCCTTCAAGGCAAGGTTGGGCTTCTTTGCCCTTTGGGAGCGGAGCACCGCATTGTCGGCGGTCTTATCCAAGATGTTCATTGCAATGAACTCATCCAACACTTCACCAGAGGTCATGGAGTGGAAGTCCGGTCTTTGGCGGATGACGGAGGACATGGCCTTGTTGTAGGGCATCATGGCCTTGAGGAACTTGCGCTTGATCCAATTGTCATCCGTGTCTTTACTCCCATGATCTTGGAGTGCGACCGCAAGTTTGGTCACTCTTCGAAAGAGCTCACGAGGTTCTTCATCCTCTTTCATTGCAAACTCATCGGCTTCATCTTGCACCACTTCATAGTTGGAGCGTTGAATGCTAGCACTTCCTCTATACATACGCTCGACACACTTCCTTGCTTCTTTAGCCATGACATGAGGTCGAAGATGAGGGAGATCTTCGGGAAGGATAGCATCTTGGATGATGAAGAGAGCACTCTCATTGAATTGGTTGTCCACTTCTTCTTGAGGGGTGAAGTTGCTTGGATCATGAGGATAGAAACCTTCTTCAATAATTCTCCAAAGGTTAGTATTGACATGTTTTAAATGTCGCTTGAAGCGATAGACCCAAGAATCAAAATCTTCATTTTTCACATATTTAGAAGGAGGACCGGCATGATTCAAATGCGTAGAGGGGATCGGTCCTTTATAGACCGGGGGTTCCACATAGGCATAGATGCCGGTGCCATTTCTACCACTAGTAGATGGACTCTTTTCACTATTTGCTTCCCCCTTGTCGGGGTTAGCATCCGTTACCTTGTTAGTGGGATCACCCACTTTCATCGGCAAGGTAGATAGTTTGAGTCCCTCTAGGAATTCAGTAAACATGATTTTAACCTCAGCCGTCATGGAGGTTTTCAATGTGTCTAGAGCCACATTGAATTCCTCACGAGAGAACGAGGTTCCCCCTTCGGCCAAAGACGAGATGGGATTCACACCGGAGTGTTCCTCCGCACCGTCGTTGATGTCAACCATACTCTTCGGACGGCAAAGTCCTTAATAAAGAGACGAGGCTCTAATACCAATTGAAAGGATCGATATGGTTGACTAGAGGGGGGGGTGAATAGGCAACTAACAATTTTTTAAGCTTTTCTTTACCAAATTAAACTTTGCAACAAAATAGGTTGTCTAGATGTGCAACTAGGTGAGCAACCTATATGATGCAATAACAACTAGCACACAAGTAAGCAAGGATGTAACACCAATTAAGCTTGCAAAAGTAAAGGCACGAAATAACCAAGAGTGGAGCTGGTGGAGACGAGGATGTGTTACCGGAGTTCCTTCCTTTTAAGGGGAAGTACATCTCCGTTAGAGCGGTGTGGAGGCACAATGCTCCCCAAGAAGCCACTAGGGCCACCGTATTCTCCTCACGCCCTCACACAATGCGAGATGCCGTGATTCCACTATTGGTGCCCTTGAAGGCGGCGACCGAACCTTTACACGCAAGGTTGGGGCAATCTCCACAACAATCGGAGGCTCCCAACAACAACAACAACAACACGAAGCTTCACCACAATGGAGTATGGCTTCGAGGTGACCTCAACCGTCTAGGGTGCTCAACACCCAAGAGTAACAAGATCCGCAAGGGATAAGTGGGGGAATCAGATTTCTCTTGGTGGAAGTGTAGATCTGGGACCTCTCAACCAATCCCGAGCAAATCAACAAGTTTGATTGGTTAGGGGGAGATATCGGGCGAAAATGGAGCTTTGAGCAACAATGGAGCTTTGGGGGAAAGAGGTAGGTCAACTAGGAGTAAGAAGACCCCTTTATATAGTGGGGGAACACATCCAACCGTTACCCCACTGAGCAGCCCCGCACAGGGCGGTACTACCGCTAGGAAAGGGCGGTACTACCGCTGAGAGCGGTACTACCGCTCCCTACCTAGCGGTACTACCGCGCTGAAGAGGAAGTCAGGCCACTGGCCCCAGAGCGGTACTACCGCGGGAGTAGAGCGGTACTACCGCTCAGAGCGATACTACCGCTTCTACTGCCGCTTCTAGTGCCGCAAAACCCGACACGAGAAAACACCGTCTCGAATCGAGGCGGCAGTAGGCGCGGTACTACGCGGTACTACGGCCGAAGCCCGCGAGCGGTACTATCGCTCTACGGAGCGGTACTACCACTCAGAATGGTACTACCGCTTCGTGGAGCGGTACTTCCGCTGGGGGGGCTTCGGCGGTACTACCGCTGTAGACCGCGGTACTACCGCTGGCATAGGGCGAAGCAGGTACGGAAGAGAAGTGCAGCTCCAAAGATGCGAAAGGAAGACGACGGGTGTGATAAGGATGTGTACGTGTTGATTCCACCCTAGTCTTACCAAAGCGGATCCCCTCTTAATAGTACGGTGACTCCTACGAAACTAGTCCACCAACAACGAAACGCAGGAGCTACACCGTCTTGAATAAAAACACCAAGGGGAGGAAATCGTCTCGTGCCAATGGATGATTCTCTGAAAGAACTTAACGCACACGATTAGTCCGCAAAAGCATTGTCATCAATCACCAAAACCACTATGGGATAAATATGCCCTTACACCACCCCTGAAACATACTGGGTGCCGATCCAGATCGAGGACAGCGAAGAGGAAACAGAGGAGGAGAGGGGAGACATGGGGGCAGGTTCGAGCCAGATAGGGGCGGTGAAGTGGGAGAAGGAGAAGAAGGGGAAGGAGAAGATCCACACTCCGTGTAGATCTCCTCAATTTCTTCGCAGATCATCGTGGCTCCTGGGCGCGACCAGATTTGCGGCGGAGGACTAGGCTTTTCTCCTGCCGGCAGCCGCTTCTGGCTGCTGGCTGGGGAGGAGTCTGATGAGGAAGACGATGTCTCATCAGATCCAAGAGGTAAAATCACCATAGCTCAGAAATATCTCTTGTCTGCATGCCAAAAAAATATGATTATGAGTCATAGGAAAGGCATCAGGAGAAAAACAAATATTGACACTGACAAAAAGAGTGATAGAGGTAGTGTGGATAATCAAAATAACAAAAGAAGAGATTCGGAGGAATGGTGGAGGAAAACAAATTTGGAAATAAAAAATGGAGCTGGGATTAATGGAAAAAATATGGATGGAAGAATGGTTGTAGAAAAAATGAGAGAAATCCTACCATACCAGATTTTTTGTCTGAAATTGGGTTAGATGTAGATTGTCGATGACAGTAAACTCACAAAAAGACAAAAAATGAGAAAAATTTGATACTGATGAAAATCTGGAAAATTGGGCCAAGGATTTGAGCCCAGTAGACTATCCCGGCCCAGGGACTGAGAAAACGGGGAGCAGAAATACGCTTTCGAAAACCTTTGCGCAGCTAAACTCCAGCCCAGAACTCTTTATATAGAGCAAAGAAGAGGGGGAGACTTTTTGGGGGTTTCCTAATGCGCCACAGTGAGGAGGAATAGACATGGATAGAAACAGAGGGAGATTTGGAGGAGGAGGTCGCTTCAACAGGGGGGAGATATGGATGGCAATATAGGAGGAAAGAGGAAGGGGATGACTACCACAATAATCAGGGCCCTTGGGAGGATAGAAGAGATTATGCTCGAGGCAGAGAGAGTTGGAGAGTTCAAGATGGACAGGAGGTGAGGCAAGATCCAACTGCAAGAGGGGGGAATGATGAGGGAGAGCAAGCTAACAGCAAGACCAAGGGAAAAGAGGAAGAGGCAAGGGCTAGTCAAGGGAGAGGTGCTGAGATGCAAGAGAAGGGATGACATGATCTGCTATAGCAACAACAACTACTGCTCAAGGCTCTATTGACACAAATCTCGCAAGGTAAATTCCTTCTTAGCAATGAAGCTAACACGAGAGCTGGGACTAGTGTTGGTCTAACTCGGGGTGGAACTAAAGTCAGATATGGTGATGGGACCAAAACAAATTCAGAAAACATGGCTCTAGGGAAACAGGGGAGAGAGAACTTGATGCCAGTGAGTGGAGGAGGATCTCAAGTGCTGAGAGGTCTCAATGTCAATGACAGGGAGCAATATAATAGCAGAAATACTCAGGAAGGAGGGAGGCCAGGGTTTGGTGGAATGAAAAGGGTGAGGTGTAACAAGTGCAAGGGTTCCAGTCACTTAACAAAAGATTGCACTCTTGGGCACTGTGTGATATGTGGTAAAAAGAATCATATCACTGATGATTGTACCTGTATGAAACAAATGAAACATGTGCCTAAGTTTGTGGGATATGCAGCCATAGGACTGGGAGTGTTACTGGTTCAAAGTACCAAAGAGACCCTGGAGGTTGAAAACCCTAATCCTATAGCAATTATCACAGTGGTATCTTGGGAGATCAATGAAACTCAGTTGATGGAGAGGATGCATTATATGTTCAACTGGAATTGACAGTGGAGATGTAAGAAATAGGGGAGAATGCTTTTCTGGTGAGATTTCCCAACAAAGGAAGATTGGTAGAGTTGACCAAATGCAAACATTTCACCTCACTTGGCTCAGGTGCTGTGATTAATGTAAGGGGGTGGAGCTTTCATTCACACGCTGTTGGGAAGCTACACACAGTTTGGGTCCAGTTTGGGAAAGTTCATGAATGCTTCAGGCATTTTTTTGGAATGTGTTAGGTGGCTACTACTTTAGGACTAGTGCTGGATTTTGATATGAACACAATCCCTAAGGAAAAAATCAGAGCAAAAGTGTGGATCAGAGACTATGAGAAAATACCACCATACACTGAGATAACTGACAAGGATCTGATGATATACAGAGTAATACTAGAGCTTGAGAATGTGGTGGAGATGGGATGGTACGAAGATCATAAGAGACATGAGATAGAGGAGACAAAAACAGACACTGGCAAGGGGGTCATGAGAAAAAGACACAAAGGAAGTTAGGATGGTATGACAGGACCCAAGGAAATGATTACTCTGGGGAGTCTGGGCATGGCACAATTTGAGGAGCTGAAAAAGAAAGATGAGGAGATTTTGATGATACAAAAAGGACAAGCTTTAGAGATGGAGTCCAGGAAAAAAGTGGAAGGTAATCTAGAGATGATCATGAAGAAAGTGATGGAATTGGAGGAGGACAAAATAAGACAAAAAGCCCTCAGAATGAAAGAAGAAAAAAGGATCATGGAACTGGAACAAGATAAAAAAATCTCGCGGACCTGATAAATACAAAGCAGGGAGTCATTGACAGTTGTGCTGAAAAAATTGAGATGTGGGAAACTAGAGAGGAAGAATTGGAGGAAACCACTAAAGCTAATCTGAAAAATTTGGAAATTGACAGAAAAGATGATAATCACAATAATTATAATGAAGCAATTGTCTACAATGCTAGTCAGGAATCGGTGGCTTTTAGGACAAAAGTGGGAGTAAAAGCAGGAAACACTAAAGCAGAGAACAGTGACAACATGCTGGAGGAAACATTAAGAAGATGTGGAAGATTGGCAGAAGAATTGTCTAAGGAAAGAGTTGCTGCCAGGGACAACTATGGTAGGGAACATGAACTTGATTGTCATAATACTTCCTTGTTATTCATTGTAGAGAAAATTGGAATTGATCTGGGTTGCTCAATCAATATGATTGAGACAAACTTAGACATTATAGCTAAAATGGAACAATGTAGGAAAGAATTCTATTTACAACATATCCAACATCAAAAGAAAAAAGGAGAGGAACAAGATGAGGTTACTAACCTAATAGATATTGGGGATGCCAACCTTAAATAATTATGTTTTGATGAAGACCATACTGATGTAGAAATGGAAATGGACCATTTCTCACATTTAAAAAATGTCTTTACTAAAACAAAAAGAAACAGCTTGAACTCACCAAGATTTTCCTATGGGAAGACAACTGGTTTGATTGGGGGGAAAAGAAAACTTATAAAAATAAAATAAAATGATAGGGATGTTTTGGAATGTGAGGGGGATTGGACAGGATAGCAAGAAAAACTTTATTAGGGAAAATATTAACAATAGAAAACTGGATTTTGTTGGCATCCAGGAAACTATTAAGGCTAACTTCTTTAAAACAGAACTACACAACCTATTTGGGGGGAGAAACTTTGATTGGAAGTGGTCCCAACCAAGGGGAAGATCTGGAGGGATCCTCGTAGCGATTAATTGTGACACCTTGGATGTTATTAATGTAGAGATTGGGATATACTTTATTAGAACCTTGATGTTTGATAAGAAAAGTAAGTTTGACTGGAATCTTATAGTAGTATATGGAGATGCTCAAATCGCTGGCAAAAATGCCTATCTGGCTGAATTGTCTAGAGTATATCAAAATAACTCATCTGTACCAATGATGATAGGGGGAGATTTTAATATCAATAGAAAAAGTGATGAAAAAAACAAACCCACTACCAATGATCATTGGAGTTTTGTTTTTAATGCCATTATTAAACAAGCTGGTTTAAGGGAGCTACCCCTATGAGGGAGAAAATATACTTGGGCCAATAATCAGAGTGACCCTACTTATGATAAATTGGATAGGGTACTTATTTGCCCTGATTGGGAAGAACACTATCCTTTAACTACAGTCCAAGCTCTAGAGAGAGAATTATCTGACCATACACCACTAATAGTGGACTCTGGGGGAAAAATTAATGCCACCCCAAATTTTAGATTTGAAATTCCCGGATGCTTAAAGAAAGATTTAAAGAATTTGTATACAAAGTGTGCAATGTACAGATTATAGGAAATAACATAGAGAGATGGCAACAAAAGTTGAGATTGTTTAGAAAAAAACAAGAGGATGGAAACTAAACTCATATGCATTATGTAGGAAAACAGAAAAAGACATATTGTGCAAATCAGATGATATTGATAAAAGAGCAGAGATAATGGGACTGTCTGCTGGTGATAGAAATGAACAAAAAGAGCTGAGAGGTCAATTGCGGAACCTGGTAAAACTAGAAGAAATGAAATGGCTGCAGAGATACAAGGATAAAGAGATTAAAGATGGGGACAATAATACCAAATATTATCATGCCAAGGTAAATGGGAGAAGAAGGAAGAATAGAATATTCTCCCTAAGCCAGGCTGAGGGAGAGACTGGGGGGGTTAAAGAACTAGTTTACAAACTTTTATAAAGATCTATTTGGTCAACTTGAAAATTCTACTGTGAATTTAAACATCCAGGATGCTCCTGGCATTTCAGAAGAAGAAGCTAGAAATCTGGTTGAACCCTTTAGTATGCAAGAAATGCATGAGGTGGTTTTTAACATGGAGAAAAACAAAAGCGCTGTACCATATGGTCTACCTGTAGAGTTCTACAAGAATTTTTGGGAATTAATTAAATGGGATCTTAAAGGATGACTTGATGATTTCCTCTCTGGAACACTAAATATCTCTAGACTGAATTATGACATTATCACATTAGTACCAAGGGTTAAAGATGCTAGACAAATACAAAAACTTAGACCAATATGCTTACTCAATGTAAGTTTCAAGATTATAACTAAGGTGCTAATGAATAGACTCAACATTACGCCAATTATCTCTCCAAATCATACAACATTCATAAAAGGGAGGTACATCATGGAGGGGGTTGTGGTATTGCATGAATCTTTAAATACAATATATAAAAAGAAACAAAGTGCTTTGCTTTTCAAGGTGGACTTTGAAAAAGCATATGACAAAATCAAATGGCCTTTTGTATATAAGATGATAAACTTAGAAACTTTCCTGGTCAATGGTGTGACCTGGTGATGCACATCATGGTGGGGGGTCATGTTGGACTGAAAGTAAATGACATTATTGGGCCTTATTTTAAAACCTTAAAAGGGTTGAGATAGGGAGATTCCTTGTCACCTCTATTATTTGACATTGTTGCTGATGCTTTGGCCATAATCTTGAATAAAGCTATGCAGGAAGGATTTTTAAAAGGGGTGTTATTGGAATTTTATAATTCTGAAGTGACCATGCTGCAATATGTAGATGACACAATTTTTTTACTACAAGATGATGAAGAAAGTGCAAAGAACTTGAAATTCATTCTAACAGCCTTAGAAAAAATGTCTGGGCTGACCATTAATTTTCATAAGAGTGAGATATTCTTATTTGGGGAAGATAAAAACAAAATTAATAAATACCAAGAGATATTTACCTGTGGGGTGGGAAAAATACCTATTAAGTACCTAGGATTACCAGTGGCTGATGTTAGGCTGGGGAATAAATTCTGGAAGGGAGTTACAGAAAAAATTGAGAAAAGATGTGCATGTTGGCAAGGTAGATTTTTGAATATTGCTGGGAGAGTAACTTCAGTACAAGCCTGCCTTACCAGCATCCCCCTTTTCATGATGTTTTTTTATCCCTTACCAGTTAGGGTTAGAAAAAAAAGTAGATTTCTTGAGAGCCATACTTGTGTGCCAAGAAGATGAAAATAAGAAAAATATCACTTGGTCATTTGGAAAATATGTTGTTTACCAAAAGAACAAGGAGGGATTGAAATCATTAACCTAGATATTATGAATAAATCACTACTAGCAAAATGGCTATGGAAACTAGAAACTGAATCAGGAACTTGGTTGAATATTTTGAAAAGCAAATATATTCAAAATAAGTGTCTGTCTGGTGTGGAAAAAAATCTGGAGACTCCCAGTTTTGGAGCAATCTAATGGAGATTAAAAAAAATTCTATTTCCAACATGTTAAGAAAAAACTGGGAGATGGGAATGAGACTAGATTTTGGGAGGTTGGTGGGTTGGATCTAAACCTCTGAAGGATTTATATCCTAGACTATATAACATTAGCTTTGACCACAACATTTCTGTGGCAGAGGCTATAAATAGAGGATGGAAGGGTTTTAGTTTTAGAAGAACATTGACTGGAGATACAATAGAACTTTGGAATAGCCTAAAAAAGATGTGAAGAGGTGAGGATGCATGGGGGAAAAGATCAACCCATCTGGATGCTTACTAAAAAAAGAAAATTCTTGGTTAAATCTTTATATTCCTTTCTAATTAATGATGGTGTGAGATTTCCACACAAATTTCTATGGAAACTAAAAATTCCAGCCAAAATCAAAATGTTCTTTTGGTTGGTTACTAGAAGAAGCATTTTGACCAAAGACATTCTGATCAAGAAAGGACGGAAGGGAGGGAAAGAGTGTGTATATTGTGGAAAAGAAGAAACCATCGATCATCTTCTCTTTGAGTGTTCAGCGGCTAAACTAGTTTGGAGTTTGATAAAATGTGCTCTGAATCTCAGAACTATTCCTATTAACTTGAATGAATTTTTTGGAAGATGGCTGAAAACTTTTTAAAAACCAGAGAAAAAGCTAGTTCTCGTAGGAAGTGCTGCTATATTCTGGGTTCTCTGGAAATGCAGAAATGATATTATCTTCAGATCAAAAAGATCTATGATCCAATGACATTCATTAGACTTATGTGCAATTGGATTGTTGATTGGTCGGTTTTGCAGATAAAAAAGACGGAGCAAAAACTACTACAACTGGGAGCAAAACTAATCGAACGGGTGGCAAGTGAGATATACCGGGCGGTGCAGGGATGGAGGATGGGAGTTCGCCGGCTGGGAGGATAACTCCAGCTATCAAGAATGACTTGTTTCTTCCCTCTCTGTTTTACGCGTTGTTGTCTTAAACTTGTGCAAGATCATGTGAACTGATGTAAGCGATGCATGCCTTCTGTAATTCCCCAACGGCTAGTAGTCTCTAGCTTAGTTTAATTTGATGATACTTCAAACCTGATGGAAGAACGGGAGCCCCCTGGTTGTGGTTCGATTTTGTTTCATTAATGAAATTGGAGGGAAACCTCTTTCGTTCAAAAAAATATCAGAGACACTTAATGACACTCATTGTTCCACTCGTACTAATGCCAGAATTCTAGTACTACTATCGAGTCTGTTAAGAAACTGACCCACCAAACAGAAATCATCATCATCTCCGGCACCACGTGAAGGGTCTGTCCATCACCTGCACATGCCTGTCAGCGAAAGCTGGAGCCGTTATATGCCAATCAAGCATCCATATTAGTATCCCCTGAACCCTGATCCCGATGAATTAATCCATGACCAATTAACAATCCTTGGAAGTACATACACAACATCTATGAATCCATAGTAAGTACTGCACTAGTGGTGGTATAAAGGCTTGATCACTCGGATGCAACTGTGCAAAAGACTGAGGCTGCAAAAGCACAAGCGGACATAAACATGGCGGCTACAGCTGACAATGACTTCACTGAACAACAACAAGATTAAGATGACGATGGAGGGAGACAATGGCTTTACTCACTTGCTCTTCCTCCGCTGCCATGTTGGCCGCGCGTGTGTCATCCTCCGTCATCGAATATGCATGTATGGCCGCCTGCCATTGCCATGCCACCACACTTCTTCTTCTTCAGGCTTTTGCCTTTTGGAACCACTATCATCAAGCCGTACATCTATTCTTCCATGAAGAAAATTAGGATCAACCCATGCTTACATGACGAACCCGGGCAAAATTCCGTGTTTTGACCCTTTTGGCTAACAAATTCAGGATCTGACCCCCCTCTGCAAAAATTCCGGGATCTGACCCTTTTGCCTACCGCCAGGGGCTGTGGCGGTAGGCTTGCATGCCCTATCTCCATGGGCTCTGGCGGTAGGTCCCTAGACGGCGACTAACGGTCGTTGGCTCATGCTGATGTGGAAAAGGGCCTACCGCCATGGGCCCTAGCGGTAGGGTACTGAAGCCTACCGCCAGCACCCCTGGCGGTAGGGTCCTGGGAGGTGGATAAGGGTGGGAGGGGCTGTATATTTCCTCCCCCACTCCTCATACACTCACTCATCCCACCCACTCCTCACCTCTCCCCCGAGCTCAAGTCTCCCCCTCTCTCTTTCAAGCACAAGAGCCTCTCAAATCTCTCTCATTTGTTAGAGATTTCTCCGGTGGATTCTTACCATTTTCATCACCCAAGATAGCTCTCTAATTTCCCCTCATTTTGATTGGTTAATATCTTTGTTTAGTTTGTGTTTTCTCATTTGCTTGCAAACCCTATTTCATCATTTTGGTGTGGTCAAATCAATTACTATGATCCATTTAGGGTTATGTTTGTGATTTTCTTATGTATGATGTGCCTAGAATTGTTTGTAGAATTGTTTGTATACCTAGATCTAGTGCTAGTATTAGTGTACATGATTGGGGTTGGGTTAGGCTTAACAAAGAAATTAAACCTAAGTTCACTTTAATAGCAACTAGTCGAAATGTAGGATGTCACCGTTCGTTTTCATTGAATTTTCTATTGAGGCGGCGCTGAAGTGTGAACGCGAAGTAATTGAGGAAAATATGAAATTTCTGGATGGAAGCCATTGATGTGTTGAATGCGGCGTGTAGGGCCTTTTCACATTATTATTTCACTCTCGACTGTTCCGAAAATTTTATCAAGAAAAGGAGAGGAAGATGACCAAGCTCAAGACGGCGAAAAACAATTGTAGGCATGATCTTGCAATGCAAATTGCATTGTGTGCAACAAGGGGAGAAGCTGTTGAGATAGACATGGGAAATCATGGCCAGGTCATTGATTGGTTAGTGAGGCAACCATTCTAGTCGGACCAGAAGTGGACTTCTCATTAGGCATGGGTCAAAGAAAGAAATGATGTTATTTGTTGCAACCCAGGACCGTACGCCAAATATAATTGAATGAGGCTATGTAATATATGTCATTTCGACTACAATGACATGTACCCTTTGCTTGGTCGTCGTTTGAACTACTATGACTTGTACCCTTAACATTTGAACTCATTAAGAACTTTGTGTTGTATGTCATATCAAGTAACCAAGTGTTGTACTCCATTGAATTTATTTTGTGTTTTGTTGTATGTCATCTTAAACCCATATATTCATGTAGGATGGACGTTCGATCCATGACTATGAACATAGCATGTGAGAAGCTCATGTCGGAGCGACACCATTGCTTGAAGAGGGAATGTGAAGCATGGTTGAAGAGTTGTGATGAGGCAAATGTGGCCATGAAGGATTTCGACAAGTATCACTTTATCGAGGAACCTTCTGATGCTAAGGAGAAAAAAGCTTTCCGAAAGCTTGTGAATGAAAAAAGGAGGATGCTTGATGAGCTGCAAGACCAGGAATATGCTTGCAGACACACTTTGGAAACTGAGATTGCGTTCACTGTTAGCAAAGACAAATTCCGTGAGATGGACATGAGGAAACCCGACCAGGTCATAGGATGGGCAATCAAACAAGGCGTGTCAGAGAATCTGGCCCACTGTGCTGCATGGGCCTGGTTTTGCGAAATGAATGGTGTGTTGGGTCATTGGGGAGGATCCACCACATTCAACTGAAGTGTAATCAAGCGTGTGACGATAAAATTGAACGTATGATAAGTATGAGAGTTACGTTACCTGTTTAGAAAATGTCTCGCCGAGCTTGAGCTATTAGTTTCAACCGATGTCATTCGAACCGGGTCATGTTTTAATTAGTTTGAACATGTGTTATTCGTGGATGTAATGAACTATGTTGAGTTGAGTTATGTATGTGCTTGCTAGTTGATCATTCTAAGATTTGGCCTTAGATAAACTATGTTGAGTTATGAACTATGTTGAGTTAATGAACTATGTTATGAAGTATGAGAGTAATGAACTATGTTGAGTTATGTATGTGCTTGAGTTGATTTGAGTTAAGATTTGGCCTTAGATGAGGGGCAGAACAGAGGAGGTCCTCTGATTTTAACCCTACCACCACACCCCCTGGTGGTAGGTTGTTGAACCCTACCGCCAGGGCCCATGGCGGTAGGCGGCGGCATAGGGGGTGGATCGGTACTGTAATGAGAAAAATCCGACCATCATAGGCTCTGGTGGTAGGCTTACCCTACCGCCAAAGGAAGGTTATTTCTCGTTACTGTACCGATCCACCCCCTATGCCGCCCCCTACCGCCATGGGCCCTAGCAGCAGGGTTCAGCAACCTACCACCAGGGGGTGTGGTGGTAGGGTTAAAAATAGAGGACCTCCTCTGTTCTGCCCCTCATCTTAGCACAACAGTTTATAATCACAGAAATTGTTAACAAATCGCAGAAATTGCTGACAAACTTTAGTTCTCACGACAAATTCAATACAAATTCATTCACAAGAAGTTCACGACACATGTCTTCTTGCCTTTAGTAGTACATAGTTCATGATAAACGATAAGTGTGGCATGGCTTCATCCGGTTACATGACGAGTCCATCGAAGTGAAGGCTTTACTGAGTCATACGGGGCCACTTCCCCTTCTTGTCACGTGCCTCATCCTCCTCTTGTGCCTTGCGAGCCTTTGCAAGCTTTCTTGCCCTCTCCTCCTCATGAGCAAGCTTCGTTTGGCGTGCCCTCTCCTCCTCGCGTTGCTTCCGCTCAATCCTCTCCTTCTGACGACGCTCTTCCTCCAAGCCTCTTCAAAACCTTTCTTTAAACAACCAATGACGCCTAAGACAATCTTCATATTGGTCCTTTTGGACATCTTCTAGCACTTCATGATCTATCCACATGAAGTACTTGCATAGAGGAGGCAGTGACTGCATACAAAATGGATGTTAGTGTTGACACACATTTTAGAGTAACATGTTACTTCTCTAGCATATCGGTGGTTGGTCATAGGTGTGAGTTGGAAGCGCATGATCATAAGCATAGTTGGGGCATACAAAATATCTCCTTCCTTCCATCCATGACTTCTTTCGGTCGGTGGACTCCTTCACCTTGCAAACATCTCCACACCAACATGGCCGAATCTTAACATCTTTTCTCCTTCACCTTGTCCAAAGATGCATTCTCCCACTTGTGACGCATGTCTTCTGGGTTAGCACACGGTAGCCTCGTCATGGAACCAAATGAAGCCATTCCTACAACAATTAAAGATGTTAAGTCAAAATATGAACACATTGACATGTAAAGAGGCAAATATATAAACACATGAACACATCAAAAGTAGTACCATTCACATTATTTCAACCATCCAGATTGATCAACACATCGATAGGCCTTCCCCTATCAACCCGGCGTGTCCTACATCCACCGGATCCATGGCCCCCTCTAAGTATCTTTCTTCCTCTACGGCCACGGCCCCCTCCAAGGCCCACTCCAAGGCTAGTCCTTCCTCCATGGCCCACTCCAAGGCTAGTCCTTCCTCCACGGCCATAGCCCCCTCCAAGGCTAGTCCTCCCTACATGTGTTTGACTAGTGCCCGTGTTGGTTCTTGGTTTCTTCGTGCATCTCCTAATGTTGTGTCCTATTTTGTTGCATTCTCCACAATTGTTGGTGTCCGGTGCCTCCATGAAATGACCACTACCAAATTGCTTCATTCCAGTGTATCCAGCTAGATCATCCATGTCACGCCTGAACCTCTTCTTTCTTCTTATTCCCCTCATAGGCACCATGAGTGCGGCATTTGTCACAATGTCTGGGCCGTGATACTCAGGCCACTGTGAGGCATCAAGGAAAGGATTAAATCAAGGCGCCCACGTCAACCTTGTTCGTTCAAATGTGAACTCGTGCAACCGCACCATTGTGCCATCAGATGCGGGCAAGTTTCTCGTCCGTGTTGCGGTCATCAAATGCGAGCAAGGCCAATGATACTTATGTGGCCTCTCACACTGGCACCAACGGTTTTTGATGTGCACCTCGTAGGCAACTCCACCATAAAACCTACCGTCCCTTCTTGTCCCACCCGGCTCATCGATTTGATAGATCATTTCTTTTTCATTATATTTGATCACTTGTTGTTTGGAAGACTTGCGTGCTTGATGCAACAACCAATCTTGAATCTTGAATGGATAGTCCATCTTTTCGCCAATCCACTTGGCCATGCTCTTAGAATGATTTACGAAGTACTCGTTGAGCATGATGAAAGTGTACTTGAGTATTGCGGTCACCGGCCAGGAACGGACACCCTTCAACACATTGTTGAAGCATTCCACCATGTTGCTTGTCATGTCCGCATTTTTGCATACCTCCTTCATCGTAAGCGTGTGACCACTTTTCTTTATCCGGCTCATGCCTAAGCAAGAATTCTTTCCCTCCTTTGTTCTTCTCCAAAGCCATGAGGCGTTTATCATATCAGCTTTTGAATGTGTCGGTGTTGAATGCAATGCAAACAAGGGTAAGGTCTTTGCAAAACTCCTTGCTCTTGCATGCCCGATAAAAGTTTGCAACAAACTGTCTCATGCACCAACAGTGTTGAAGCTTTGGAAGACCGGGAATATCAATGTCTATTGCTTTGAGAATCCCATGACGGCGATCTGATATAATGCATACCTCTCGCTTGCCTATCACCTTGGTTCTCACATGCCCCATGAACCACTCCCAATTATCATCGTGCTCCGAAGGCACCAAGGCAAATGCCACCGACAACACTTATCATTTGAAGAGTGGCCCATCGCCACCATTAATGTGCCCTTGTATTTGCCGGTCAAGAATGTACCATTTATAGACAAGACCGGCCGACAATACGTGAATGCCTCGATGCATTGTCCAAAGCTCCAGATGGCACTATGAAACACTCCGTAATTGACTCCACCCGATGGCGCATGCCTGGGTTTTGATGAGCAATGGATGCCAACATCTTGGGAAGAATGTTATATGCGTCCTCATAATCTCCATGCAACATCCTAATAGAGTTTGCCTTGGCCATCCATGCCTTCCCATACTTGACCGGGTATCCGGGTAGTTCCTCAATCAAAGTCATGACAAACTTGACCTTCACAGTTGGATCATGTGCTATTTGATTCAACAATTTGTAGCCTAGATACTTAGACATGAGTTGACGGTGTCCTTTTCTTCAGTCTGCCTTGTCCGGGGGTACACACGTGTGAGTGCCAACACAACTCTTCAACACCCATTGCTCGGTTTCTTTGATTTTTCTACCGTGGACCTTCCATTTACAACCTTCTTGGTCACATATGACTGTGTACCAAACTTGTTGATTTGAATGACCAACAACAAACAGCCTATGGTTCCTAATGGCGTAGTCACACAGCCATATCTTGAACTCTACCAAAGAACCAAACTTGATGCGTTTCTTCAAATGAGCATTCTCATCCTCATTTTCTGGCCGAGGATCACGGAATTTGAAGCACGGTGTTGGCTCAAACAACCCGAATCTCAGCCCACCGTCAACAACGGCATTGTCCGCAAGACTTTCATCCCTAAACAACGACGACCCTCTTTCCTTGCCGGTCACCTTCTTGTGAATTTGATTTTCTTGCACAGTCAACCCATCCTCATCCAATTCTTCCAATGGATCCTCATCATCTGAATTATACCCACACATACGGTTATAAGGGAGGGTACGGTCCATGTCTTGTTGCCGCAGAATGACATCCAAGTTACCAATGGGATTTAATGAATCTCTTCATTCTCCGCATAAGCATCCTCTTGAGCAACAATAGTATTATCATCAACATGACCACTAGCATCTTCTTGAACAAGAGGAATAACATCAACTCGGAGTACTATGGCGCTAGCATTGATATGATCTTCATTGGGTTGGCTACTTGGTGGTTGGCTAGAACAATTGGGAACATACACCTCGGCACTATCATCATGTATATGGGAAGGATGCATTGTGGTTCAAATCAATTTGCAAGGGAGGAGGAGGATCAATCTTTGTGGCAAATATCTCAAGAGACTTGTCTTGTGATGCGTCTACTTTGTCCTTGTACACATTCCAATGCAATTGGGAGGTGATGGGTATACTCTTTAATCGGGACTTTACTCCCAATCCAATGTCATACCTCCCAATAAGCTTAACCTCGGCATTTGTGTCATTCCAATGTAAGACGCTTCTCACTTTAACTACAAGATCATCAAAGCTTGAACTTGTGTCAAAAACCATGGCCTCTTCCCCTTCATCGTCATTTCCAAGCATAAATGTCGTCTTATCCAAATAATGAACTTTTACGAGCTTATACATCTAAGAAAATTGGGAACAATAAAATCAATCAATATATGTCATCCAACCAACTCAAATGGACAAATAAACTAAATTATGCACAAATTGGACAAATAACTATTATTGATAGTCAATTTAACATAACCATTAACCCTAACCCTAACCCTAACCCCCAACATAACCACTATAACCCTAACCCTCACCCTAACACTAACCCCTAACATAACCCTAACCCTTGCCATAAATGAGCCATAAATGTGTCATAAATGCACACAACAAGATCAACACCTAGGGTTTGCAATAAATTGACCAAATCCACACAAAACAAAGATCTCAACCAATCAAAAGGATGGGAAATGGGGGAGGTACCTTGGGTGATGAAAATGCTCCAGATCCACCGATGAAATCTCAAGCAAATGGAGGGATCTAGGAGGGGTTTGTGAGGGGGAGAGAGGAGGGAGAGGGGTTGAGCACGGGGAAGAAAATGAGTGGTGAAGAAAATTGGTGGTGGGCCCCACAAACCAGCCCCTCCCACCCTTATCCACCTCGGTGCAAACTTTTACACTGATCCAGATGACTCTAAGTCTCAATCTGGATACATATTGAAAGTGGGAGCAATAAGCTAGAGTAGCTCCGTGCAGAGCAATGTAGACATAGAATATTTGCAAAATACATACGGCTCTGTATGTGACAGACCCATTGACTAAACTTCTCTCACGAGCAAAACATGATCATACCTTAGTACTCTTTGGGTGTTAATCACATAGCGATGTGAACTAGATTATTTACTCTAGTAAATCCTTTGGGTGTTGGTCACATGATGATGTGAACTATGGATGTTAATCACATACAGATGTGAGTATTGGTGTTAAATCACATGATGATGTGAACTAGATTATTGACTCTAGTGCAAGTGGGAGACTAAAGGAAATATGCCCTAGAGGAAATAATAAAGTTATTTTTTATTTCCTTATATCATGATGAATGTTTATTATTCATGCTAGAATTGTATTACCGGAAACATGATACATGTGTGAATACATAGACAAACTAAGTGTCACTAGTATGCCTCTACTTGACTAGCTCATTAATCCAAGATGGTTATGTTTCCTAGCCATGGACAAAGAGTTGTCATTTGATTAACGGGATCACATCATTAGGAGAATGATGTGATTGACTTGACCCATTCCGTTAGCTTAGCAATTGAACGTTTAGTATGTTGCTATTGCTTTCTTCATGACTTATACATGTTCCTACAACTATGAGATTATGCAACTCCCGTTTACCGGAGGAACACTTTGTGTGCTACCAAACGTCACAACGTAACTGGGTGATTATAAAGGAGCTCTACAGGTGTCTCCGAAGGTACATGTTGGGTTGGCGTATTTCGAGATTAGGATTTGTCACTCCGATTGTCGGAGAGGTATCTCTGGGCCCTCTCGGTAATGCACATCACTATAAGCCTTGCAAGCAATGTGACTAATGAGTTAGTTGCGAGATGATGTATTACATAACGAGTAAAGATACTTGCCGGTAACGAGATTGAACTAGGTATTGAGATACTGACGATCGAACCTCGGGCAAGTAACATTCCGATGACAAAGGGAACAACGTATGTTGTTATGCGGTTTGACCAATAAAGATCCTCGTAGAATATGTAGGAACCAATATGAGCATCTAGGTTCCGCTATTGGTTATTGACCGGAAACGTGTCTCAGTCATGTCTACATAGTTTTCGAACCCGTAGGGTCCGCACGCTTAAGGTTTCGTTGACAATTTAATTATGAGTTTATGTGTTTTGATGTATCGAAGGTAGTTCCGAGTCCCGGATGAGATCGGGGACATGACAAGGAGTCTCGAAATGGTCGAGACGTAAAGATTGATTTATTGGACGACTATATTCGAACATCGGAAAGGTTCCGAGTGGTTTTGGTATTTTTCGGAGTACCGGGGAGTTACGGGAATACGGGGAAGAAGTATATGGTCCTTACTGGGCTTTAGGGGGGAGAGAGAGGCAGGCCCCCCCCCAATGACTAGTCCGAATTGGACTAGGGGGAGGGGCGGCACGCCCTCCTTTCTTCTCTTCCCTCTCCCCCTTCCTTGTCTCCTACTCTTACTTGGAAGGGGAGGAATCCTAGTCCCGGTGGGAGTAGGACTCCTCCAGGGCGCGCCATAGGGGCCGGCCCTCTCCCCCTCATCCACTCCTTTATATACGGAGGAGGGGGGCAACCCATAGACACAACAATTGATCTCTGGATCTCTTAGCCGTGTGCGGTGCCCCCCTCCACCATAGTCTTCCTCGATAATATTGTAGCGGTGCTTAGGTGAAGCCGTGCGACGATAGAACATCAAGATCGTCACCAAGCCGTCATGCTGACGAAACTCTCCCTCGACACTCGGCTGGATCGGAGTTCGAGGGACGTCATCGAGCTGAACGTGTGCAAGAACTCGGAGGTGACATAGTATCGGTGCTTGATCGGTCGGGCCGTGAAGACGACGACTACATCAACCGCGTTGTTCTAACGCTTCCGCTTTCGGTCTACGAGGGTACGTGGACACACTCTTCCCTCTCGTTACTATGTATCACCATGATCTTGCGTGTGTGTAGGAATTTTTTTGAAATTACTGCGTTCCCCAACAGTGGTATTAGAGCTAGGTTTTATGCGTAGATGTTATATGAACGAGTAGAACACAAGTGACTTGTGGGAGATACAAGTCATACTGCTTACCAGCATGTCATACTTTGGTTCGGCGTATTGTTGGATGAAGCGGCCCGGACCGACATTACGCGTACGCTTACGCGAGACTGGTTTTACCGCCGTGCTTTGCACATAGATAACTAGCGGGTGCTAGTTTCTCCAGCTTTAGTTGAACCGAGTGTGGCTACGCCAGCTTTGCACACAGAAGGTTAAAACATCACTAACTTGACGAACTATCGTTGTGGTTTTCATGCGTAGGTAAGAACGGTTCTTGCTCAGCCCGTAGCAGCCACGTAAAACTTGCAACAACAAAGTAGAGGACGTCTAACTTGTTTTTGCACGGCATGTTGTGCTGTGATATGGTCAAGACGTGATGCCATATTTTATTATATGAGATGATCATGTTTTGTAACCGAGTTATCAGCAACTAGCAGGAGCCATATGGTTGTCGCTTTATTGTATGCAATGCAATCGCCCTGTAATTACTTTACTTTATCACTAAGCGGTAGCGATAGTCATATAAGCAATAGGTGGCGAAATGACAACGATGCTATGATGGAGATCGAGGTGTCGCGACGGTGACAATGGTGATCATGACGGTGCTTCGGAGATGGTGATCACAAGCACAAAGATGATGATGGCCATATCATATCACTTATATTGGTTGCATCTGATGTTTATCCTTTATGCATCTTATTTTGCTTTGATTGGCGGTAGCATTATAAGATGATCTCTCACTAAATTTCAAGATAAAAGTGTTCTCCCTAAGTATGCACCGTTGCCAAAGTTCGTCGTGCCTAGACACCACATGATGATCGGTTGTGATAAGCTCTACATCCATCTACAACGGGTGCAAGCCAGTTTTGCACATGCAGAATACTCAGGTTAAACTTGACGAGCCTAGCATATGCAGATATGGCCTCGGAACACTGAGACCGAAAGGTCGAGCGTGAATCATATAGTAGATATGATCAACATAGTGATGTTCACCATCGAAAACAACTCCATTTCACGTGATGATCGGTTATGGTTTAGTTGATTTGGATCACGTGATCACTTAGATGATTAGAGGGATGTCTATCTAAGTGGGAGTTCTTAAGTAATATGATTAATTGAACTTTAATTTATCTTGAACTTAGTCCTGATAGTATTTTGCATGTCTATGTTGTTGTAGATCAATAGCTTGCCTTGTTGCTTCCCTATGTTTTAATATATGTTCCTAGAGAAAACTATGTTGAAAGATGATAGTAGCAATGATATGGACTAGGTCCGTGATCTGAGGTGTATCCTCATTGCTGCACAGAAGAATTATGTCCTTGATGCACCGCTAGGTGACAGACCTATTGCAGGAGCAGATGCAGACGTTATGAATGTTTGGCTAGCTCAATATGATGACTACTTGATAGTTTAGTGCACCATCCTTAATGGCTTAGAATCAGGACTTCAAAGACGTTTTGAACGGCATGGACCATATGAGATGTTCCAGGAGTTGAAGTTAATATTTCAAGCAAATACCCGAGTTGAGAGATATGAAGTCTCCAACAAGTTCTATAGCTAAAATATGGAGGAGAATTCCTCAACTAGTGAGCAAGTGCTTAGATTGTCTAAGTACTACAATCGCTTGAATCAAGTGGGAGTTAATCTTCCAGATAAGATAGTGATTGGCAGAGTTCTCTAGTCACCATCACCAAGTTACTAGAACTTCATGATGAACTATAATGCAAGGGATGACGAAAATGATTCCCGAGCTCTTCGTGATGCTGAAATCGACGAAGGTAGAAATCAAGAAAAAAAAGAAACATCAAGTATTGATGATTGATAAGACCACTAGTTTCAAGAAAAGGGCAAAGGAAAAGAAATGGAACTTCAAGTAGAATGGCAAGCAAGTTGTCACTCCCGTGAAGAAGCCCAAAGCTGGACCAAAGCCTGAAACTAAGTGCTTCTACTGCAAAGGAAATGGTCACTGGAAGCGGAAATGCCCTGAATATTTGGTGGATAAGAAGGATGGCAAAGTGAACAAGGGTATATTTGATATATAGGTTATTGATGTGTACCTTACTAGTGTTTATAGTAGCCCCGGAGTATTTGATACTTGTTCGGTTGCTAAGATTAGTAACTCGAAACAGGAGTTACAGAATAAACAGAGACTGGTTGAGGGTGAAGTAACGATGTGTGTTGGAAGTGGTTCAAAGATTGGTATGATCATCATCGTACACTCCCTATATTTTCAAGATTAGTGTTGAACCTAAATAAATGTTATTTGGTGTTTGCGTTGAGCATAAATATGATTAGATCATGTTTATTGCGATACAATTATTCATCTAAGACATAGAATAAATTGTTATTCTGTTTACATGAATAAAACCTTCTATGGTCATACACCCAATGTTGATGCTTTATTGAATCTTGATCACAGTGATACACATATTCATTATATTGATGCCAAAAGATGCAAAGTTGATAATGATAGTGCAGCTTAAATGTGGCACTGCCGTTTGGGTCATATTGGTGTAAAGCGCATGAAGAAACTCCATAAAAGATGGATTTTTGGAATCACTTGATTATGAATCATTTGATGCTTGCGAACCGTGCCTTATGGGCAAGATGACTAAACCTCCATTCTTTGGAACAATGGAATGAGCTAGTGACTTATTGGAAATAATACATACCGATGTATGCGGTCCAATGAGTGTTGATGCTCATGGCGAGTATCATTATTTTCTGACCTTCACAGATGATTTGAGCAGATATGAGTATATCTACTTAATTAAGCACAAGTCTGAAACATTTGAAAAAGTTCAAAGAATTTCAGAGTGAAGTGGAGAATCATCGTAATAAGAAATTAAAGTTTCTATGATTTGATCGCGGAGACAAATATTTGAGTTATGAGTTTGGTCTTCAATTAAAACAATGCGGAATAGTTTCACAAACTCATGCCACCTGGAACGGCACAACATAATTAATGGTGTGTCCGAACGTCATAACCGCACTTTATTAGATATAGTGCGACCTATGATGTCTCTTACCGATTTACCACTATCGTTTTGGGGTTATGCATTAGAGACAGCTGCATTCACGTTAAAAAGGGTACTATCTAAATCCGTTGAGACGACACCGTATGAACTATGGTTTAGCACGAAACCTAAGCTATCGTTTCTTAAAATTTGGGGTTGCAATGCTTATATGAAAAAATTTCATCCTGATAAGCTCAAACCCAAATCGGAGAAATGTGTCTTCATAGGATGCCCAAAAGAGACTGTTGGGTACACCTTCTACCACAGATCCGAAGGCAAGATATTCATTGCTAAAAGTGGATCCTTTCTAGAGAAGGAGTTTCTCTCGAAAGAAGTGAGTGGGAGGAAAGTAGAACTTGATGAGGTAATTGTACCTTCTCTCTTATTGGAAAGTAGTTCATCACAGAAATCAATTCCAGTGATTCCTACACCAATTAGTGAGGAAGTTAATGATGATGATCATGAAACTTCAGATCAAGTTGCTACCAAACCTCGTAGGTCTTCCAGAGTAAGATCCGCACCAGAGTGGTACGGTAATCCAGTTCTGTAAGTCATGTTACTAGACCATGATGAACCTACGAACTATGAGGAAGCGATGATGAGCCCAGATTCCGCGAAATGGCATGAGGCCATAAAATCTGAGATAGGATCCATGTATGAGAACAAAGTATGGACTTTGGTTGACTTGCTCGATGATCAGCAAGCCATGTTAAATAAATGGATCTTCAAGAGGAAGACGGACACTGATTGTAGTGTTACTATCTACTAAGATCGACTTGTTGCGAAAGCTTTTCGACAAGTTCAAGGTGTTGAATACGAAGAGATTTTCTCACTCGTAACGATGCTTAAGTTTGTTAGAATCATGTTAGCAATTGCCACATTTTTTGAAATCTGGCAAATGGATGACAAAACTGCATCCCTTAAATGGATATTTCTTAAAGAAGTGTTGTATATGATACAACCAGAAGGTTTTGTAAATCCTAAAGGTGCTAACAAAATATGCAAGCTCCAGCGACCCATCAATGGACTGGTGCAAGCATCTCGGAGTTGGAATATACGCTTTGATGAGTTGATCAAATCATATGGTTTTATACAGACTTTTGGAAAGGCCTGTATTTACAAGAAAGTGAGTGGGAGCACTACTGCCTTTCTGATAAGTATATGTGAATGACATATTATTGATCGGAAATTATGTAGAATTTTTTGGAAAGCATAAAGGAGTGTTTGAAAGGAGTTTTTCAAAGAAAGACCTCAGTGAAGCTGCTTACACATTGAGCATCAAGATCTATAGAGATATATCAAGACGCTTGATAAGATTTTTCAATGAGTACATACCTTGATAAGATTTTGAAGTAATTCAAAATGGAACAGTCAAAAAAGGAGTTCTTGCCTGTGTTGCAAGGTGTGATGTTGAGTAAGACTCAAACCCCGACCATGGCAGAAAATAGAAAGAGAACGAAAAGTCATTCCCTATGCCTCATTCCTAGGTTCTATAAAGTATGCTATGATGTGTACCAGACATATTGTATACCTTTCTCTGAGTTTGGCAAAGGAATACAATTTTGATCTAATAGTAGATCACTGACAGCGGTCAAGAATATCCTTAGTGAGGACTAAGGAGATGTTTCTCGATTATGGAGGTGATAAAAGAGTTCGTCGTAAAAGTTATATCAGTGCAAACTTTTACACTGATCCAGATGACTCTAAGTCTCAATATGGATACATATTGAAAGTGGGAGTGTCGGTGTTAAAACCGGCGGATCTCGGGTAGGGGGTCCCGAACTGTGCGTCTAGGCGGATGGTAACAGGAGACAAGGGACACGATGTTTTTACCCAGGTTCGGGCCCTCTCGATGGAGGTAAAACCCTACTCCTGCTTGATTAATATTGACGATGTGGGTAATACAAGAGTTGATCTACCACGAGATCAGAGAGGCTAAACCCTAGAAGCTAGCCTATTGTATAATGTTGTTCATCTTACGGACTAAAACTCTCCGGTTTATATAGTCACCGGAGAGGGCTAGGGTTACACAGAGTCGGTTACAATGGGAGGAGATCTTCATATCGCATCGCCAAGCTTGCCTTCCATGCCAAGGAAAGTCCCATCCGGACACGGGACGAAGTCTTCAATCTTGTATCTTCATAGTTCGGGAGTCCGGCCAAAGGTCATAGTCCGGCCATCCGGACACCCCCTAATCCAGGACTCCCTTAGTAGCCCCTGAACTAGGCTTCAATGACGACGAGTCCGGCGCGCAAATTGTCTTCGGCATTGCAAGGCGGATTCCTCCTCCGAATACTTCATAGAAGATGTTTGAACACAAGGATAGTGTCCGGCTCTGCAAAATAAGTTCCACATACCACCGTAGAGAGAATAATATCTGCACAAATCTAATCTGCTGACGTATTCCGCAGCGTGACATCACGCCACGGCCAAGCGTTTATTTGTTTCGTTTTACTGTCCCACCTCAGCGTGTTTAGCGAGGCGGTTTCCTTGGCACGTCTTGTCAAATCAGAGATCGTGTCCCCTTATTCCGGGATTCTCATCAATACGGGCGTGGGTAACCCAACCGCGCCATTAATCACGGCTCTTGGGAGATAAGCGAGTTTTACTAGGCTGGTGGGGGCTCATAGTTTCGGCCGCCCATATATGGGGATAAGGATCCACCCTTTTCATCTACGCCTTCTTCCTCCTTTTCTTATCCATTCCTGCGCACTCGAGCTCCAGCGCCCAAGTCCGCACTTCCCGCCTCAACCTTCTCCAATCATGTCCGGAGCGGAAGGTAGATGGATGGTCTCCACCGTCTCGGAGGGGCACATCAAAAAGTTGAGGAAGGCCGGATACTTGTCTGACGACATCGCGCCCCGGCTTCCAGATGAGGGGCAACTCATCCTCACCCCTAGGCCCCATGAGAGGGTGGTGTTCCTTACCCATTTCCTCCACGGACTGGGCTTCCCACTCCACCCATTTGTCCGTGGGCTCATGTTCTACTACGGCCTGGATTTCCATGATCTGGCCCCGAATTTTATCCTCAACATCTCGGCGTTTATCGTCGTGTGCGAGGCCTTCCTCCACATCAAGCCTCACTTCGGCCTATGGCTGAAGATCTTCAGCGTCAAGCCGAAGGTCGTGGGCGGCCGGCAAGCGGAGTGCGGAGGCGCCATGGTGGGCAAGATGCCCAAGGTCACATGGCTCGAGGGCTCCTTCATAGAAACCATCAAAGGGTGGCAATCGGGGTGGTTCTACATCACCGAGCCGCGTGACCTGAGTGGGCAGCGGCCCCCGAATTCCAATCTGGCATCCCCACCCGACTCACGTCCTGGAAAGAGACGGGCATGTTGTGGGGTAATCCGGAAGAGGTGGCCAGACTCCAAACCTGCGTCCAAGACCTGGTGAACAAAAAGGTTAAACTTGTCAACGTAGTCCAGGCCATGCTCTTCCGCCGGATCCTCCCGTGTCAACAACGGGCTTTCAACTTGTGGGAGTTCGACCCGGCTCAGCACCAGACTCTGTCCAGGCTCTTTGACACAAAGCACGAGGACGCCTGGAAGGTGCTATTCAAGAGCTCCGAGGTCTCCCCTCCCATCACCGGGGATCGCGGATTCTGCACCAAGCGCCAAGCCACCAAAGTAAGCTTGTTTTTATCCTTTACATGATACTTGATTTTCATAGTTTGACTCTATGCAGGATCTAAACTCCCGCTCCTTTAACAGGACTAGAAGAGGATGTTTGAACAGTTTGACTGTCCGGCCCCTTTGCCTGAAGGTCCAGCAGATGCACGCTTAACGAAGCTGCTGATTCCGGCACCCCACATGGTGCCGAAGAAGAAGGCCAAAAAGAAGGCCACGGGGACTCGAAAGAGTTCCCAACGCCTGGTGGTGTCGGACTCATCGCCTGACAACCCCGAGGCACCCTGCGCCTCTGAAGACGAGGAGGAGGAAGAAGAAGCCTCTCCCCCTCCAGTGGGGGGAGGAAAGAAAAGGAAGGCCGCCCCAACTGGGGAGGCCGAAGGGTCCAAGAAGGGGAGGACCCTTCTACCGGACTACGCCTCCGACGCCGAAGACGGCGGAGAGGAATGGCCATCCAGGGTCAAGCCCCTGGCAAAATCATAAGTATCTGGATACTAGAATAGCTTATGGGATTCCTCTATTGTACAGTACCTTCTGATGCCGAATTCAATTATGCAGCCCGCCCAAGGCTCAGCTCGGTGATTCGTCGAGCGGCTCCCTATATTCGTCGGATCTGAATAGCACTTCACTCCCGACGGCCTCCTCCCCTTGCCCTACAGACGATGCCGAGGTGGAGTCCCGAAAGGGACTAAACCAGGAGGATGTGGGCCTGGAGGCGCCGCAATGCGACCTACCGGACTCCAGGCCCAAAGGGGATGAAGCCCCAGAGGGATCTAAGTCTGGCCCTGGGCCGGACACCGCTCTGGAACCTTCAGTGGTTCCGGAGTCCGGCAGGCGGCCCCTTCGGAAGAAGGGAAAGCCTACGACGCTGGCGGCCTCCGTCCAACCGGAGGCGCCGAACAATTTCCTGGAGGTGCTTAACGGTGCCTCCATCGACGAGGAACACCGCATTGTTATGAGTGCGGTGATTCAGAAGGTTCAGTCCGCCAAGAGCGGGCTGACAGAAGCCTGTACCAGCCTTCTAACGGGCTTTGAGGTATGTATTTAAAACATATAAAAATGTTACCGCATAGACAGTAGCCCCTGATGCTCAGTGTGGTGTTCGGAAAGAAAAGCTGGACTGAGGATCTAAAAAAAGATATACGCAAGAGTCTAACATAAATATGTCAATATGGGAATGCAGGCTGCGCTGCTGACCTCTGCCGCACTGACTACGGAGGTCGATGCATTGAAGCAGAGCCTCGAGCGGTCCGAGAACGAGCTCGGACGTGCCAAGAAGCAGCTCGAGGACAAGGAAGGTATGTAATACCTTATGTAATTGTATATATAAATACCTGGTTCCAAATGATGACAGGACTAACGTGAATATTTCAGGGGCCACAACCAAGGTGGCGACCCTGAAGCAAGCGCTTTCCAAGGCTGAAGACAATGTGGCCATGGAGCGCTCAGAGCGAGAGAAGCAAGAGGCGCAGGTGGCGGAGGTGCGGCAAGAGCTCGATGCCCCGAATCCGGAGCTCTCCAGGAGCATTCGCACATCTGCCCCGTAGTGTACTCGATGCCGCCGCATTCTACAGGGCCGAGGAAGGGAGCTCGACCGAGAAGGTGTTCTAGTCCCAGTATGCTGAGGCCGGACACCTGGTGCCCCTGAGCGACCAGCTGAAGCAGCTGGTCGAGCTTCATAAGGCAGCCGAACAGGCCATGAAGGGCCTGATAGGCCGGCTGTGGCCTGGGGAGGCCATGCCTTTGAGCTACTTTGGGCTGGTGCGGCGGCTGGTGGATGCCTGTCCACGGCTTGAAGTCATCAAGCGCTCCGTGTGCATCGAGAGTGCCCGTAGGGCTTTTGCCCGTGCTAAAGTGCACTGGGGCAAGCTGGATGCTGAGAAGCTGGTGAAGGATGGGCCACCGGAGGGGAAGGAGCATCGTAGGCCCGAGATGTATTATGAGGGCATCCTGAAGGGTGCCCGTCTTGTAGCGAATGAATGTACCGGGGATGTAATTTTTGAGTAAACTCGCTCGTGTTTATCCTGTGCGTTGAAAACTTGTTCATATGCGCTAAGCAATGCTTTTTGAATTTAAATTATTACCTTCTGTGCGGTCGTTTATGAAATCTGAGAGATGCAAGTCGTCGGCTTGTACCCCCATGCCTCGAGTGCTGGGGTGTTCGTTATAAACTTGAGCGCCCTTGTTCCCTATCTTGGGTCCATCTAGGGAGGCGCTCAGCACAACGAACAAGGCCATCGGACTTATAATGCTTTATCACTCTCACTTAGCCATAGAATTCTATAATTTCAAATTTCGGCGAAGCCCCTAGTATTCGGAAGACCGAGTTTGGGGCGCTATCCACGCCTAGGCCGGATAAATCCAGCTCCTCGCTCTAAGCGGCATAAGTCTTTAAGGACTCGAAAAACCTCTCGAACAGCGATCGGTCTCTCGCCCTATCATGACGGTCAGTTTTAGCTTTCTCTACTGAGGTGTTAACCCAGCTCAATTGGGGCACAATCGCAGTAGTTCTCCCAACGCTACCTTAGATGACATTGCGGAACGTAAGGTACCAAAACATGGGAGCCGGGCAAACCCAACTATTGACCCCAGACATGATTCGGAGCCGATGCATATAGTGCTATAAGTTCGGGGTGCCGCACTCATGAGAGTGTTCGGTCTTCTCACACCATATTATGGGGTACTTAAGCCCCTGGTGTATTGGCCGTACCAAAGTGTACGGTTGCATAATGTCATGACTGAACATATTTATATAAACATGAATGAATAAAATAACAGACAAGAGCTATGTATTGTTATTTAAAGGGTTGCTATGAAAGCAGAGCGATACAAATAGTGCGATAAGCAAGAGATGGGATTATTTTACATTTCCCCCTCCAGGGGCAAGCTGTGAGACTTTAAGTAAGACATGTATTTAGCTCGTTATAGAGACCACATGGACATTTGACGTGGCTTGTTGTCCCCATGGCTGTTGCATCATGTGTTCGGTGAGTGTAGTGCCGGACAGGCCTTCCAAATAGTGGAGTCCTGAAAGTATATATATATATATATAAAAGAGAAGAAGAAATGGCAAAATCGGGAGCCCCTAGTGCGGTTGAGCCACATTCTGGGCGTGCTGTGGTTGTGCCCCTCCCCTTATGCCCATGGTATTTCCACAGCGTAGTTATGTACGCGTGGTACTGCTATCGCAATCTCGCGAGGACTGGGGTTGGGGCCACACTGCTAGGCTTGCTCGGAACGTGTCAGCCGGTTTTGTTGTAGGTTACTTCGGGCGCGCTTGATGTTGTCCAGACGTTTAACAGCCGGATTAGAGAATTGCCTTAAGAGGCTACTTTGTACTTCCGCCGCCAGGGCCGCCGTGTGCTCCTCTGTTCGGAGAGAGCGTTCAGTGTTTCCATTGACCGTAATGACTCCGCGAGGGCCTGGCATCTTGAGCTTGAGATATGCGTAGTGCGGCACCGCATTAAATTTTGCGAATGCGGTTCATCCGAGCAGGGCGTGATAGCCACTACGGAATGGGACTATGTCGAAGATTAACTCTTCGCTTCGGAAATTATCCGGGGATCCGAAGACCACTTCGAGTGTGACTGAGCCTGTACAGCTGGCTTCTACACCTAGTGAGGTTTAATCCTTGAGGGATCTATACCCATTTTTCACACTGTATTCTGATAAAGCAGGTTCAGGCTGCTGCCGCCGTCCATGAGGACTCTGGTGAGGTGAAATCCGTCACTGATTGGGTCTAGGACCAATGCGGCGAATCCGCCGTGACAAATGCTAGTGGGGTGGTCCCTTCGATCAAAAGTGATCGGGCAGGAGGACCATGGGTTGAACTTTGGGGCGACTGGCTCCAACGCATAGACGTCCTTGAGAGCACGCTTCCGCTCCCTTTCGGGGATATGGGTTGCGTATATCATGTTCACCGTCCGTACTTGTGGGGGGAAGCCCTTCCGTCCTTTGTTGTTTGGCGGCCGGGGCTCCTCCTCGTCATCGCTATGCAGCCCCTTGTCTCTGTTTTCGGCACTTAACTTGCCTGCCTGCTTGAACACCCAACAATCCTTGTTGGTGTGATTGGCTGGTTGTTCGGGGGTGCCGTGTATCTGGCAGGAGCGATCGAGTATCCGGTCTAAACTGGATGGGCCCGGAGGATTTCTTTTGAATGGCTTCTTCCGCTGACCGGGTTTAGAGCCTGTGAGTCTGGCATTAACTTCCGTATCCTCAGTATTATCGCCGTTAAAGCGGCGCTTGTGCTTGTTACAACGTGACCTGCCATTGTTGTCCTTGGTATCTGAGTTACCAGGGCTCTTGGTTATGTTATTGCTACGAGCTAGCCAGCTGTCTTCTCCCGCGCAAAAGCGGGTCATGAGTGTCGTGAGGGTTGCCATAGATTTCGGTTTTTCCTGTCCTAGGTGTCGGGCGAGCCATTCGTCTCGGAAGTTATGCCTGAAGGCTGCAAGAGCCTCTGCGTCCGGATAGTTGACTATTTGATTTTTCTTGGTTAGGAACCGTGTCCAGAATTGTCTGGCCGATTCCTCTGGCTGCTGAATTATGTGGCTTAGGTCACCGGCGTCTGGTGGTCGCACATAAGTGCCCTGGAAGTTGTCAAGGAATGCGGATTCCAGGTCCTCCCAGCAACTAATTGACTCTGCTGGTAGGCTATTAAGCCAATGCCGAGATGGTCCTTTAAGCTTGAGCGGGAGGTATTTGATGGCGTGTAGATATTCACCGCGGGCCATGTGGATATGAAGGAGATAATCCTCGATCCATACCGCAGGATCTGTTGTGCCATCGTATGATTCGATGTTTACGGGTTTAAAACCCTCGGGGATTTGATGATCCATTACTTCGTCTGTGAAGCATAGTGGGTGTGCGGCGCCTCTGTGCTGGGCTATATCGCGACGTAGCTTGGATGAGCTTTGTCTGTTGTGTTCGGCCTGGCCGTATTTGTCATATGCGGCGTGACGGTTATCGTCACGTGACGTGGGGCGCCCACGCGATCCGTAGATTGATCTTGTTTTCCTTGCCTTATCCTCCAATATGTCTTGCAGGTCTGGTGCGTTTCCCCGTGCTCTAGTATTTTTTGAGCGGCACCGGGGTGCGGCTTGAGTTGAGGGCCGAAAGGCCTCTCTGTCGCGGCCACGGGGTGGCTGATCGGCCGCATCATACGCTGGTGATGTAGGTTTAGTTGCTTCCTCCTCTAGTTGGGGTAGCAGCCGGCGCTTTGGGTAGCTCTTGGAGGGGCATTCGAGTTTATACTCTTCGGCCGCCAGGACTTCAGTCCATCTATCGGCTAGCAAATCTTGGTCAGCTCTAAGATGCTGCTGTTTTTTCTTGAGGCTACTTGCCGTGGCCATAAGCCTGTGTTTGAAACGCTCTTGTTCGACGGGATCCTCTGGCATGACAAATTCGTCGTCGTCGAGGCTTGCCTCGTCTTCGGAGTGAGGCATATAATTGTCGTCCTCGACCTCCCTGTCTGCCGCTCTCTCATGAGGGCTGGCTTCTCCGTCCTCCTGCGCTGAATCCTGCTGGAGGGGGTTGTCTTCGGCACCGTCTGGGGTGTTGTTATCTCCAGTGCCGGACTCGCCATTTTTGCTTTGGCGGGATTTAGAGCGGCGCCATTGACGTCGGTGCTTAGGTTGCTTCTTGGAGGGGTCATCCTCCGTTTTTTCATCGCCATTCCCTGCTTTTGGGGTGTCCACCATGTATATGTCATATGACGAGGTGGCTTTCCAGTGCCCTATAGGTGATGGTTCTTGGTCGTCTCCTAAATCGGCGTCCATACCGTCGATGTCTTTGGAGTCGAAGTCGAGCATGTCCGTTAAATCGTCGACAGTGGCTACTAAGTTGGTGGTGTGCGGGTTTCGAATTTCTTCGTCGTCCGCATCCCAACCTTGCTGGCCATAGTCCGGCCAGGGCTCTCCTGACAAAGAGAGAGACTTTAGTGAATTCAGGATGTTGCCAAAGGGCGAGTTCTGAAAGACGTCCACGGCGGTAAAATCCATGATCGGAGCCCAATTGGGTTCGATCGGAAGGGGTGCAGAAGATCCGGAGTCCGGAAAGGAGTCCGACACCTTGGAGTCACAGGCCTCACAAAGGACTAGGCTGGTATTCGGCTCGATCGCCGTAGCGATTGCGGCTCCTGGGGCGGCGTCCAACCGTCCGTCCCCGACTGGTGCGGTTGGCTCCGAGCTAAGGGTCGGAGCGGACACCTGAGCGGCGCTCTGGGTGCTGTCCGGCGGCAGAGCTAGATCATGCCCATCGTGACAGTGCGGCGTGCTCGGCCGTGTCTCGAATCCGTCAAAGATGAAGTCCCCGCGGATGTCAGTCATGTAGTTTAAACTTCCAAATCTGACCTGATGGCCAGGGGCGTAGCCTTCGATCTGCTCCAGATGGCCAAGCGAATTGGCCCGCGGTGCGAAGCCGCCGAACACGAAGATCTGTCTGGGAAGAAAAGTGTCACCCTGGACCGCGTCGTGGTTGATGATCGAAGAAGCCATTGGGCCTAAAGGTGACGACACAAAGGAACTCTTAATGAAAGCACCAATGTCGGTGTCAAAACCGGCGCATCTCGGGTAGGGGGTCCCGAACTGTGCGTCTAGGCGGATGGTAACAGGAGACAGGGGACACGATGTTTTTACCCAGGTTCGGGCCCTCTCAATGGAGGTAAAACCCTACTCCTGCTTGATTAATATTGACGATATGGGTAATACAAGAGTTGATCTACCACGAGATCAGAGAGGCTAAACCCTAGAAGCTAGCCTATGGTATGATTGTTGTTCGTCCTACGGACTAAAACTCTCCGATTTATATAGACACCGGAGAGGGATAGGGTTACACAGAGTCGGTTACAATGGGAGGAGATCTTCATATCGCATCGCCAAGCTTGCCTTCCATGCCAAGGAAAGTCCCATCCGGACACGGGACGAAGTCTTCAATCTTGTATCTTCATAGTCCGGGAGTCCGGCCAAAGGTCATAGTCCGGCCATCCGGACACCCCCTAATCCAGGACTCCCTCAGGGAGCAATAACCTAGAGTAGCTCCATGCAGAGCATTGTAGACATAGAATATTTGCAAAATACATACGGCTCTGTATGTGACAGACCCGTTGACTAAACTTCTCTCACGAGAAAAACAAGATCATACCTTAGTACTCTTTGGGTGTTAATCACATAGCGATGTGAACTAGATTATTTACTCTAGTAAATCCTTTGGGTGTTTGTCACATGACGATGTGAACTATGGATGTTAATCACATACAGATGTGAATATTGGTGTTAAATCACATGATGATGTGAACTAGATTATTGACTCTAGTGCAAATGGGAGACTGAAGGAAATATGCCCTAGAGGCAATAATAAAGTTATTATGTATTTCCTTATATCATGATGAATGTTTATTATTCATGCTAGAATTGTATTAACCGGAAACATGATACATGTGAATACATAGACAAACTAAGTGTCACTAGTATGCATCTACTTGACTAGCTCATTAATCAAAGATGGTTAAGTTTCCTAGCCATGGACAAAGAGTTGTCATTTGATTAACGGGATCACATTATTAGGAGAATGATGTGATTGACTTGACCCATTCCGTTAGCTTAGCACTTGATCGTTTAGTATGTTGCTACTGCTTTCTTCATGACTTATACATGTTCCTACAACTATGAGATTATGCAACTCCCGTTTACCGGAGGAACACTTTGTGTTCTACCAAACGTCACAACGTAATTGGGTGATTATAAAGGAGCTCTACATGTGTCTCCGAAGGTACATGTTGGGTTGGCATATTTCGAGATTAAGATTTTTCACTCCGATTGTCGGAGAGGTATCTCTGGGCCCTCTCGGTAATGCACATCACTATAAGCCTTGCAAGCAATGTGACTAATGAGTTAGTTGCTAGATGATGTACTCCCTCAGTTCCTTTATATCAGGTGTATTTGTTTTGGACAAAATTCCACATTGTAAGGTGCATTTGTTATAATTCCTCGTAATTCCGATTTTGGCCCTCCGAAAAAAGGAAAGCATATCTCCCCTGATTGCATGTATCTCTCCTTGTAGAGAAAGAAAAGGAAACTATCTCTCTCCCAATTGTGTGTATCTCATCCTTTCCTAGCCTAAATGATTTACCTGCCGCTAATCTACAAATTAGAAAAGGGTATTTTTGTCCTAACTAGTGCATAATTATGTGCCTTGGTCACCGTGCTAAAAATAATACACCTTAGATAAAGGAATGGAGGGAGTATTACATAACGAGTAAAGAGACTTGCCGGTAACGAGATTGAACTATGTATTGAGATACCGATGATCTAATCTCGGTAAAGTAACATACCGATGACAAAGGGAACAACGTATGTTGTTATGCGGTTTGACCGATAAAGATCTTCGTAGAATATGTAGGAACCAATATGAGCATTCAGGTTCCGCTATTGGTTATTGACCGGAAACGTGTCTCGGTCATGTCTACATAGTTCTCAAACCCGTAGGGTCCGTGTTGGGGAACGTTGCATAAAATAAAAAAATTCCTACGTTCAACAAGATCAATCTATGAGTTCATCTAGCAAGGAGAGAGAGGCGTGCATCTACATACCCTTGTAGATCGCGTGCAGAAGCGTTCAAGAGAACGGGGTTGAGGGAGTCGTTCTCGTCGTGATCCAAATCACCGGAGATCCTAGCGCCGAACGGACAGCACCTCCGCGTTCAACACACGTACGGTCAGCGTGACGTCTCCTCCTTCTTGATCCAGCAAGGGGGGAGGAGAGGTTGATGGAGATCCAGCAGCACAACAGCGTGGTGGTGGATGCAGCAGGGTTCCGGCAGAGCTTCGCCGAGCTTCTGCGAGAGGAGGAGGTGTAGCAGGGAGGCGAGGGAGGCGCCAGGGTGTTGGGTGCGGCTGCCCTCCCACCCCCCTCTTTATATAGGGACCCCAGGGGGCGCCGGCCCTAGAGATGGGATCTCTAGGGGGGCGGCGGCCAAGGGGGGTGGAGTGCCCCCCAAGGCAAGTGGAGGCGCCCCCTCCCTTAGGGTTCCCAACCCTAGGCGCAGAGGGGGGCCCAGGGGGGCGCACCAGCCCACTAGGGGCTGGTTCCCCTCCCACTTCAGCCCATGGGGCCCTTCGGGATAGGTGGCCGCACCCGGTGGACCCCCGGGACCCTTCCGGTGGTCCCAGTACAATACCGGTGGACCCCGAAACTTTCCCGATGGCCGAAACTCGACTTCCCATATATAATTCTTTACCTCCTGACCATTCCGGAACTCCTTGTAACGTCCGGGATCTCATCCGGGACTTCGAACAACTTTTGGTTTGCTGCATACTCATATTCATACAACCCTAGCGTCACCGAACCTTAAGTGTGTAGACCCTACGGGTTCGGGAGACATGCAGACATGACCGAGACGGCTCTCCGGTCAATAACCAACAGCGGCATCTGGATACCCATGTTGGCTCCCACATGCTCCTTGATGATCTCATCGAATGAACCACGATGTCGAGGATTTAAGCAACCCCGTATACAATTCCCTTTGTCAATCGGTACGTTACTTGCCCGAGATTCGATCGTCGGTATCCCAATACCTCGTTCAATCTCGTTACCGGCAAGTCACTTTACTCGTACCGTAATGCATGATCCCGTGACCAGACACTTGGTCACTTTGAGCTCATTATGATGATGCATTATCGAGTGGTCCCAGAGATACCTCTCCGTCATACGGAGTGACAAATCCCAGTCTCGATTTGTGTCAACCCAACAGACACTTTCAGAGATACCTGTAGTGCACTGACGTTTGGTACACGCAAAGCATTCCTACGGTATCCGAGAGTTACACGATCTCATGGTCTAAGGAAAAGATACTTGACATTGGAAAAGCTCTAGCAAACGAACTACACGATCTTTGTGCTATGCTTAGGATTGGGTCTTGTCCATCACATCATTCTCCCAATGATGTGATCCCGTTAACAATGACATCCAATGTCCATAGTCAGGAAACCATGACTATCTGTTGATCAACGAGCTAGTCAACTAGAGGCTCACTAGGGACATGTTGTGGTCTAAGTATTCACACGTGTATTACGATTTCCGGATAATACAATTATAGCATTAATAAAAGACAATTATCACGAACAAGGAAATATAATAATAATCCTTTTATTATTGTCTCTAGGGCATATTTCCAACAGTCTCCCACTTGCACTAGAGTCAATAATCTAGTTACATTGTGATGAATCGAACACCCATAGAGTTCTGGTGTTGATCATGTTTTGCTCGCGGAAGAGGTTTAGTCAACGGATCTGCGACATTCAGATCCGTATGTACTTTGCAAATATCTATGTCTCCATCTTGAACATTTTCACGGATGGAGTTGAAACGACGCTTGATGTGCCTGGTCTTCTTGTGAAACCTGGGCTCCTTGGCAAAGGCAATAGCTCCAATGTTGTCACAGAAGAGTGTGATTGGCCCCGGCGCATTGGGTATGACTCCTAGGTTGGTGATGAACTCCTTCATCCATATTGCTTCATGCGGTGCCTCCGAGGCTGACATATATTCCGCTTCACATGTAGATCCCGCCACGACGCTCTGCTTGCAACTGCACCAGCTTACTGCTCCACGATTCAACTTATACACGTATCCGGTTTGTGACTTAGAGTCATCCAGATCTGTGTCAAAGCTAGCATCGACGTAACCCTTTACGACGAGCTCTTCGTCACCTCCATAAACGAGAAACATGTCCTTTGTCCTTTTCAGGTACTTCAGGATATTCTTGACCGCTGTCCAGTGTTCCTTGCCGGGATTACTTTGGTACCTTCCTACCAAACTTACGGCAAGGTTTACATCAGGTCTGGTACACAGCATGGCATACATAATAGATCCTATGGCCGAGGCATAGGGGATGACACTCATCTCTTCTTTATATTTTGCCATGGTCGGGAATTGAGCCGAGCTCAATCTCACACCTTGTAATACAGGCAAGAACCCTTTCTTGGACTGATCCATTTTGAACTTCTTCAAAATCTTATCGAGGTATGTGCTTTGTGAAAGACCTATGAGGCGTCTCGATCTATCCCTATAGATCTTGATGCCTAATATGTAAGCAGCTTCTCCAAGGTCCTTCATTGAAAAACACTTATTCAAGTAGGCCTTAATGCTGTCCAAAAGTTTTATATCATTTCCCATCAAAAGTATGTCATCTACATATAATATGAGAAATGCTACAGAGCTCCCACTCACTTTCTTGTAAACGCAGGCTTCTCCATAAGTCTACATAAACCCAAATGCTTTGATCATCTCATCAAAGTGAATGTTCCAACTCCAAGATGCTTGCACCAACCCATAAATGGATCGCTGGAGCTTGCATACCCTGTTAGCATTCTTAGGATCGACAAAACCTTTCGGCTACATCATATACAACTCTTCCTTAAGATAGCCGTTAAGGAATGCCGTTTTGACGTCCATCTGCCATATCTCATAATCATAGTATGCGGCAATTCCTAACATGATTCAGACGGACTTCAGCTTCGCTACGGGAGAGAAAGTCTCATCGTAGTCAACCCCTTGAACTTGCCAATAACCCTTAGCGACAAGTCGAGCTTTATAGATGGTAACATTACCATCCGCGTCCGTCTTCTTCTTAAAGATCCATTTGTTTTCTATCGCTCGCCGATCATCGGGCAAGTCTGTCAAAGTCCATACTTTGTTTTCATACATGGATTCTATCTCGGATTGCATGGCTTCAAGCCATTTGTTGGAATCTGGGCCCGCCATTGCTTCTTCATAGTTCGAAGGTTCACCGTTGTCTAACAACATGATTTCCAGGACAGGGTTGCCATACCACTCTGGTGTGGAACGTGTCCTTGTGGACCTACGAAGTTCAGTACCAACTTGATCCGAAGTACCTTGATCATCATCATTGATTTCCTCTCCAGTCGGCGTAGGCACCACAGGAACATTTTCCTGAGCTGCACTACTTTCCGGTTCAAGAGGTAGTACTTCATCGAGTTCTACGTTCCTCCCACTTACTCCTTTCGAGATAAACTCTTTTTCTAGAAAGGATCCGTTCTTGGCAACAAAGATCTTGCCTTCGGATCTAAGGTAGAAGGTATACCCAATGCATTCTTTAGGGTATCCTATGAAGACGCATTTTTCCGACTTGGGTTTGAGCTTTTCAGGTTGAAGTTTCTTGACATAAGCATCGCATCCCCAAACTTTTAGAAACGACAGCTTAGGTTTCTTCCCAAACCATAATTCATACGGTGTCGTCTCAACGGATTTAGATGGTGCCCTATTTAAAGTGAATGTAGCTGTCTCTAGAGTGTATCCCCAAAATGATAGCGGTAAATTGGTAAGAGACATCATAGATCGCACCATATCCAATAGAGTGCGATTACGACGTTCGGACACACCATTACGCTGAGGTGTTCCAAGCGGCATGAGTTGTGAAACGATTCCACATTTTCTTAAGTGCGTACCAAATTCGTGACTTAAATATTCTCCTCCATGATCTGATCATAAGAACTTTATTTTTCGATCACGTTGATTCTCTACTTCATTCTGAAATTCCTTGAACTTTTCAAAGGTCTCAGACTTGTGTTTCATCAAGTAGACATACCCATATCTACTTAAGTCATCAGTGAGAGTGAGAATATAATGATATCCTCCGCGAGCCTCAACGCTCATTGGACCACACACATCAGTATGTATGATTTCCAATAAGTTGGTTGATCGCTCCATTGTTCCGGAGAACGGAGTCTTGGTCATTTTGCCCATGAGGCATGGTTCACATGTGTCAAATGATTCATAATCGAGAGACTCTAAAAGTCCATCAGCATGGAGCTTCTTCATGCGCTTGACACCAATGTGACCAAGGCGGCAGTGCCACAAGTATGTGGGACTATCGTTATCAACTTTACATCTTTTGGTATTCACACTATGAATATGTGTAACATTACGTTCGAGATTCATTAAGAATAAACCATTGACCATCGGGGCATGACCATAAAACATCTCTCATATAAATAGAACAACCATTATTCTCGGATTTAAATGAGTAGCCATCTCGCATTAAATGATATCCAGATACAATGTTCATGCTCAAACTTGGCACTAAATAACAATTATTGAGGTTTAGAACTAATCCCGTAGGTAAATGTAGAGGTAGCGTGCCGACGGTGATCACATCGACCTTGGAACCATTCCCGACGCGCATCGTCACCTCGTCCTTCGCCAGTCTCCGCTTATTCCGCAGCTCCTGCTGTGAGTTACAAATGTGAGCAACGGCACCGGTATCAAATACCCTGGAGTTACTACGAGTACTGGTAAGGTACACATCAATTACATGTATATCAAATATACCTTTAGTGATGCCGAACTTCTTGTCCGCTAAGTATTTGGGGCAGTTCCGCTTCCAGTGACCCTTCCATTGCAATAAAAGCACTCAGTCTCAGGCTTGGGTCCATTCTTTGACTTCTTCCCGGCAACTGGCTTACCGGGCGCGGCAACATCTTTGCCGTCCTTCTTGAAGTTCTTATTACCCTTGCCCTTCTTGAACTTGGTGGTTTTATTGACCATCAACACTTGATGTTCTTTCTTGATTTCTACCTCTGCTGACTTCAGCATTGAAAATACTTCAGGAATAGTTTTCACCATCCCCTGCATATTGTAGTTCATCACAAAGCTCTTGTAGCTTGGTGGGAGCGACTGAAGGATTTTGTCAATGACCGCCTCGTCCGGGAGGTTAATGTCCAGCTGGGACAGGCGGTTGTGCAACCTAGACATTTTGAGTATGTGCTCACTGACATAACTGTTTTCCTCCATCTTACAACTATAGAACTTGTCGGAGACCTCATATCTCTCGACCCGGGCATGAGCTTGGAAAACCATTTCCAGCTCCTCGAACATCTCATATGCTCCGTGTTGCTCAAAACGCTTTTGGAGCCCCGGTTCTAAGCTGTAAAGCATGCCGCACTCAACGAGGGAGTAATCATCAGCACGTGACTGCCAAGCGTTCATAACGTCTTGGTTCTCTGGGATGGGTGCTTCACCTAGCGGTCCTTCTAGGACATATGCTTTCTTGGCAGCTATGAGGATGATCCTCAGGTTCCGGACCCAGTCCGTATAGTTTCTACCATCATCTTTCAGCTTGGTTTTCTCTAGGAACGCGTTGAAGTTCATGTTGACATGAGCGTTGGCCATTTGATCTACAAGACATATTTTGCAAAGATTTTAGACTAAGTTCATTATAATTAAGTTCATCTAATTAAATTATTTAATGAACTCCCACTCAGATTTGATATCCCTCTAGTCATCTAAGCGTTACATGATCCGAGTCGACTAGGCCGTGTCCGATCATCACGTGAGATGGACTAGTCATCATCGGTGAACATATCCATGTCGATCATATCTTCCATACGACTCATGTTCGACCTTTCGGTCTCTGTGTTTCGAGGCCATGTCTGTACATGCTAGGCTCGTCAAGTTAACCCTAAGTGTTTTTGCATGTGTAAAACTGTCTTACACCCGTTGTATGTGAACGTAAGGATCTATCACACCCGATCATCACGTGGTGCTTCGAAACGACGAACTTTAGCAACGGTGCATAGTTAGGGGGAACACTTTCCTGAAATTATTATAAGGGATCATCTTATTTACTACCGTCATTCTAAGTAAACAAGATGCATAAACATAATAAACATCACATGCAATTATATAGTAGTGACATGATATGGCCAATATCATATAGCTCCTTTGATCTCCATCTTCGAGGCTCCATGATCATCTTCGTCACCGGCATGACACCATGATCTCCATCATCGTGTCTCCATGAAGTTGCTCGCCAACTATTACTTCTACTACTATGGCTAGCGGTTTAGCAATAAAGTAAAGTAATTACATGTCGTTAAATCATTGACACGCAGGTCATACAATAATTAAGACAACTCCTATGGCTCCTGCCGGTTGTCATACTCATCGACATGCAAGTAATGATTCCTATTACAAGAACATGATCTCATACATCACAATATATCATTCATCATTCATCACAACTTTTGGCCATATCACATCACATAGCAATTGCTGCAAAAACAAGTTAGACGTCCTCTAATTGTTGTTGCATCTTTTACGTGGCTGCAATTGGGTTCTAGCAAGAACGTTTTCTTACCTACGAATAACCACAACGTGATTTTGTCAACTTCTATTTACCCTTCATAAGGATCCTTTTCATCGAATCCGCTCCAACTAAAGTGGGACAGACAGACACCCGCTAGCCACCTTATGCAACTTGTGCATGTCATTCAGTGGAACCTGTCTCACATAAGCGTACGTGTAAGGTCGGTCCGGGCCGCTTCACCCCACAATACCGCTGAAGAAAAATAAGACTAGTAGTGGCAAGAGTGTTGACAAGATCTACGCCCACAACAGATTTGTGTTCTACTCGTGCAATAGAGAACTACGCATAGACCTAGCTCATGATGCCACTATTGGGGAATGTTTCATAAAATAAAAAAATTCCTACATTCACCAAGATCAATCTATGAGTTCATCTAGCAACGAGAGAGAGGAGTGCATCTACATACCCTTGTAGATCGCGTGCGGAAGCGTTCAAGAGAACGGGGTTGAGGGAGTCGATCTCGTCGTGATCCAAATCACCGGAGATCCTGGCGCCGAACGGACGGCACCTCCGCGTTCAACACACGTAAGGTCAGCGTGAAGTCTCCTCCTTCTTGATCCAGCAAGGGGGGAGGAGAGGTTGATGAAGATCTAGCAGCACAACGGCGTGGTGGTGGATGCAGTAGGGTTCCGGCAGAGCATCGCCGAGCTTCTGCGAGAGGAGGAGGTGTAGCAGGGAGGGGAGGGAGGCGCCAGGGTGTTGGGTGCGGCTGCCCTCCCACCCCCCCTCTTTATATAGGGACCCCAGGGGGGCGCCGGCCCTAGAGATGGGATCTCTAGGGGGCGGCGGCCAAGGGGGTGGAGTGCCCCCTAGGCAATTGGAGGCGCCCCCTCCCCTAGGGTTCCCAACCCTAGGCGCAGAGGGGGGCCCAGGGGGGCGCACCAGCCCACTAGGGGCTGGTTCCCCTCCCACTTCAGCCCATGGGGCCCTCCGGGATAGGTGGCCCCACCCGGTGGACCCCCGGGACCATTCCGGTGGTCCCGGTACAATACCGGTGGACCCCGAAACTTTCCCGATGGCCGAACACTAGTAGAAAAGGGGGCAATGGCCCGGGCCAGTTCAGCCCATTAGTCCCGGTTCAATCCAGAACCGGGACCAATGGAGCTATATGCCCCGGTTCGTGAGCCCAGGGGGCCAGCCGGGCCACGTGGGCCATTGGTCCCGGTTCGTCCGGACCTTTTGGTCCCGGTTGGTGGGACGAACCGGGACCAATGGTCCTGGCTCCTGGCCCACCACTATTGGTCCCGGTTGGTGGCATGAACCGGGACCAAAGGGTTCCCTTTAGTCCTGGTTCATGCCACCAACCGGGTCTAATGGTGCTGCCTATATATAGCCCCTCGCGCAAGAGCAGAGCACACTGCTCTGTTTTTTCTGGCCGAGGGGCAGAGGGATTGGTGGTGCTCTAGCTCACCTCCTATGCACACAAGGTGTTCGATGGAATGCCCGAGCCACACTACTTAAGGTTTCTCCTCTCCAAGCTCCATTTTCCTCAATATTTATCTAGGTTTAGCGGTCCGTCACGCCCCGTCCCCGTCTTCATCGCCGTCGATCACCCGCGCCGATCTCATCGCCGGCACCACTGTGGTGAGCCTCTTGTTCTTATCTTCTTTCTGAAAGGAAAAATATTATTACTTGTTTGTTTAGATAGATACTTGTATTATTTTCTTACTTTTATTATTGCATCTTATATAGTGCGATGGTTTTGGTATCCGCCCCCGTCGGCCCTCGTCCTGTCTATGATTCGGATGTGGTATATATTATCTTTTCATAACTATTGGTTCATTTATTGTTTATGAAAATTATGCCGACCAACATGACATAGATTTTATTTATCTAGGAGGTTGTTGAACCGGAAATTCCAACCGACCCTATTGTCGAGAGGTTAAATTTAGTTGAAGAAGAAAACAATTTCTTGAAGGAAAAAATAAAAAAACCTTGAGGAGGAGAAGATGATATTGGAGTTGCATGTTGCGGATGTCGTCGATGATCACAAGATCAAGATGGATGCAATGCGCTTGAAGATGAGAAAGATTAGAAAATATGCCATTCATACCGAGGCTTGGAATCATTATGCCGTTGGATCAGTTGTTACCTTGGTTGCGATTATGATCGCATTTGTTTTCGCATTGAAATGTTTTACATAGTTTCAATGTATGGTTTAATTAATTTAGATGCTCTGCAGAGTTTATGTTGTTAGATGAGAACTATGTATGTACTTTGGTTTTTATGTGATGATGAACTTCTATTAATTTGGTCACTTAATTATCTATTCATGATGTTCTGTAATGATTTTTGACACACTTAATTATATATAATGCACGCAGATGAACCGACAATGGATGTACGGTGACAGACACACCTCCGAGTACATTAAGGGCTTGCATGATTTTCTCGAAGTGGCTGAGGCAAACAAGCAGAATGGTTTTATGTGTTGTCCATGCCCTATATGTGGGAATACGAAGTCTTACTCTGACCGGAAAATCCTTCACACCCACCTGCTTTACAAGGGTTTCATGCCACACTATAATGTTTGGACGAGGCAGGGAGAAATAGGGGTTATGATGGAAGACGGCGAGGAAGAAGAGTACGATGACAACTATGTGCCCCCTGAATACGGTGATGCTACTGAACATCAAGATGCACCAGACAATGTGCACGATGGTGCTGCAACGGGCGAAGCTGCTGAAGATCAAGAGGAACCAGACGATGTGCCCGATGATGATGATCTCCGTCGGGTCATTGTCGATGCAAGGACACAATGTGAAAGTCAAAAGGAGAAGCTGAAGTTCGATCGCATGTTAGAGGATCACAAAAAGGGGTTGTACCCCAATTGCGAAGATGGCAACACAAAGCTTGGTACCGTACTCGAATTGCTGCAGTGGAAGGCAGAGAATGTTGTGCCTGATAAAGGATTTGAGAAGCTACTGAAAATAATGAAGAAGAAGCTTCCAAAGGATAACGAATTGCCCGACAGTACATACGCAGCAAAGAAGGTCGTATGCCCTCTAGGATTGGAGGTGGAGAAGATACATGCATGCCCTAATGACTGCATCCTCTACCGCGGTGCCTACAAGGATCTGAACGCATGCCCGGTATGCGGTGCATTGCGGTATAAGATCAGACGAGATGACCCTGGTGATGTTGACGGCGAGCCTCCCAGGAAGAGGGTTCCTGCGAAGGTGATGTGGTATGCTCCTATAATACCACGGTTGAAACGTCTGTTCAGAAACGGAGAGCATGCCAAGTTGATGCGATGGCACAGTGAGGACCGTAAGAAAGACGGGAAGTTGAGAGCACCCGCTGACGGGTCGCAGTGG